>NC_140589.1:719850487-720073204 GCF_964204655.1 Triturus cristatus
AAATTGATGTAGGTTAAAAGGTCAAGTGACAGTTGCAATGTGAAGCCAGACCCGAAAAATCCATTTAGGTTAATCACTGCCCTCCTCTTATCTGTGCTGCTGGCAGAGAAAAACAACACATTATCTAGTTATTTAAGACACTCGAATAGCATTGCTATGTCATATGTAAGCCCCTGAAAGTTCAAGTTCAGACAGCTGGATAAATAAAATGAACACAGCTGAGTAGAAGGCAAGCACTTTTTTGTGGAAGCACATATTTTCTTTGCACTCAAAACGTACTCCTGGCTCCCAACACTTGTGGGCGGAGTCAAAGCTCCTAACCTAGTGATTCTCACATAGTTGTCTGGTGAAAGTGTGCCTGCCTCCACAGTTTTACTTTTATTAAATGAACCACTTTGAGTTGATGCTTATTTAGTGTAATCTGAAGAGTCCCAGCATAGCTCGGAATTAACCCCAGTCATTTTGTATGTAAGATATCAGAACAAGTACTTAGGTGCGCGCACATGCACTGTTGTTCTAGGGATAGGCGGACCTTTTTTAAAGCTATCTCACCGCCACCTTCCCCATCCTCCCAATCTGCCGTCAAACCTTTGCTTCTGACTTTGCGAGGTGATAGACAAGAGGTAATATCTAAAAAGGTTGGTGGTGAATGATTATGTGCTGCTATCTGGGATCTGTCCCTCTTTCTGCAACACTGCACAATAATTTAAATGTTCTTTTATAAGTAAAAGACGGTTTGCATTTCAGGAAGCTCTGATTTAGCATTAGCTGCTGCTTGAATAAGAAATTGGAAAAATCATTGGCACAGGCAATCTGTCTCGCCTTTAAAATGCTTTGGCATATTTGAATAAAAAGTATCTGAAAATGGCCAGTGGTGTGTAGCAGCTCATATACTTACACTGGCCGTCATTTAGGCATTTGTTTCTTAAAGAAAACACCATTTGAAAATCATCACTGTGGCAGGCACGTGCGCTGTGACATCGTGAAGAATACACATACACTGGTGGCCAACTTGAAAAGTGTTTTCTTTGAGAAAACAAATGTCTGTTACAAGAGGGTTGCTGTGGCAATTGTGTCTGCATCATGTTGTCACAGCGCACACGCATGCTACACTACACCAGCGGTTTTGCAATGGTGTATATTTTTGTGAGAAAACAATTTTCAAAATGAAATTTAGTTTAACATTCTAAGATAGCCGTTTATAAATGGTAAATTAAATTACCAAAACACCGAAAAAGTGGGAGTAAAGAAACGAACAGCCCAGTAGCAGAGTGTAGTTGACAGGCCCTTGTAAAAGAATGGCAGACACTGATCAGTATCACTGTAACGATTCCATTGCAACGTCCAAATTCAAATCAATCTATTCAGATACTTTCATACAGGGTATTCATACCTGGACGTTGCCTTTGGCATATATATATATTTATATATTTTTTATGGCTATTCTCTAGCATATCAGCGATATTTATTATGTTTTAATCTTATTTATTATAATGAGGTTAGTTTTAAACATGGCTGATTGCTTGGAGATGATGTTTACATACTTTTTATGAAGGTATATACAGTCTAAGTAGCCTTTGTTATGTATTTTAGCATTGTGAAACAATTTTAACAATTGCTATTTGCACATTGAGTGAGCTAAAACATGAAACCAAAAACTCACTTTGAAGATTTCTTCTGTGTCTATGACCCAACCGAACTTTGCATGCATGTCTCTTTAAGCAAATTGCAAAAAAATGCAAAAAAATGTAATTTAAGATACCGTGAGATGTATGAGCGCGTCATGTGATCAAGGTCCTTCTGGGATCGAAACGTGTCATGCCGACCGTGTTAGCTGTGGCTGAATAAATCTTGAATGGCAACACGGACTCTGTGGTCTGCACTCTGATTTATGGCAGTAGAAAACGACAGCTGCTTACGGAGATGAAGCGATATATATATATATATATTCACTTAAAAAACCATAGGTTTCACACATGTTATAGTTAGCTGTACATTTCACTCGTAAAAAACCATTGAAATTCCACGTTATAGTTAGATCAGGTAACTATAACTTGCGCGCCCACAATAAACTGCTGATGATGTCACATATTACATCATTCATGACATGGTCAGTGACATCACTTTTCACATCAATGATGACATCTGAAATGACACATTGTGGATTGCGGTTGCGCAAGTTATAGTTACCTGATCTAACTATAACGTGGAATTTCATTGGTTTTTTACGAGTGAAATGTACAGCTAACTATAACATGTGTGAAACCTATGGTTTTTTAAGTGAATTTGCAAGGTTTTTTAAATGCTAATTCCTAACTATAACGTGTGTGAAACCTATGGTTTTTTCAGTGAATTTGTACGGTTTTTTAAATGCTAAGTTATCTATTTATTTATTTATTTATTTTCTGGTTTTTCACCGTGCGCACACCCTGCGCCCACGTTGCGCAGTTCATACCGTGCGCGCCTCGCCTTTTTTTACACAGTAACAATTTTTTTTTCTCCCTTGCGGGTCCTTCAATTTATTTAATAAATGTGATTGTTACTTCTTTTTCTTTTTTTTTTTTGCCGTGCGCGTACGGTAAGCTTACCGTACGCGCACTCCGCGATTTTTTTTTAAAATTATTAAATGTATTTTTTGTACTTTTTGGTCCTTCGTGGACCCCCTGACAAACGCTAGGGGGTCTGCAACTCTCTTCGTTGCCCCCTTTTCACGTTATCCACCTTTGTTTTTCAGTGCGAGAGACAGAAAATGGCGGCCGACACTTTCAGATTTCGACCGATTCGAATGTTTACAGTCATGTAACCACCAATCAGAATTGAGCTCGCGCACGGCACTGTACGCGTACGGTAAGCTTACCGTAAGCGCACGGAGCGCGCTTACAGATATATATATTGATTTAAATGCTATTTTCTCAGGACCTACTGAACAGATTTACACCAGACCTGCAAAAGGCACATCTCTGACCTGAGGACTACCTCTCTGCCAAATTTCAAGTAATTCTGTTCAGCCGTTCGGGCTGTAGCTCGGACTAAAGGTCCTATGGGAAAATGCATGGGGAAAACGCGTTTTGGGACCCCCCTTTTTTCTCAGCCCCCGCTTGACGAATTCCCCCGAGACTTTCAGGGTAGGAGCGGAGCGGAGCGCCCCACCTATTTTGAAAATTTCGCGAGGATTCGTCAACCGGCGCCAAAGTTATTCCAAATAGAATGTTGCGGATTTCCTATGGAAACACGGTCCTAACTATAACTATCTACTGGCGACCGCCAGTAGATAATATATATATATATATATATATATATATATATATATATATATATATATATATATATATATATATATATATATATATATATATATATATATATATATATATATATATATATATATATATATATATATATATATATATATATATATATATATATATATATATATATATATATATATATATATATATATATATATATATATATAAAAAAGCATTAAGAGAGGGAAGAGGTGGGAAGGCAACAAAGAGGTGCAAGTCGCCCGGTGTGCATATGAGCAGCATCAGAGATGTGCAGTAGTAAAACGTCGGAGGGAGCACCATCATATGTAATGGCAAGTCTAGGGCAAGAAGTTTCTCTATAAGGGAGAAACATTATGCCTGGACATAGTTGCCAAGTTTCCCAGGTCCATTCGTGATGTACTGCTCAAGCCCAGTTTTTTTTCTTTCATTTCTGGGACTAGTGGTCTTGTTTCATAATGTAATAAACAAGATTACACGTCCCAGAATTCAAAGGAAAAAAATCCAGATTGGAGCATCATGCATGGACATTGGAAACTTGGCAGTGCTAACTTGGCAAAATTCCATCCGTGGAAAAAAATGAAATGGACATTTGCACATACAAATGTCCCTGGTTAGAATATTGCATTTAACATTTACACAATTGAGTGCATAAGGACATTTTTTAACGTTCCCTTTGTACTTATAGGAGCCTATAAAAATTGTATGTGTATTCCTGATATAGAAGCTATTGTACAGGTGAAAATTTCTGACTTCTGAAGCAAGGACTTTGTGATCTTCGGAATAAGGCCCTTTGTTCCTACAACTTATTGTATCTACATTTGCTTGTAATAAGGTGACCAGCTCCTGAAAACAGTTCTCTCAGTGACTCTTCACTACATGAATACGCTCAGTTGCTTACAAATGTTAAGTTCATTATACCTAATTTACCCGTAGGCGTGCTCTTACCTTGATTTCCTTTCTTTCCAAAAAAAGGCTTGTTTTACTTGGCGAAGTTTCAAAATATTTCTTTTTGGAAACTGACCACAATTTGCGTGAATACTTTTAATATCGGTATGTCACAAGTTTTTCATATTTGGCCTTGACATCAAAGTCATGATTTTTGCGCCCCTTGTAAGTTGTTGAGAGAGAAAGGTTTGCCAACGTACATCCATTCTGAAAGCCACATGGAAAACGGTTTTAAGTTTAGCTCAGTGCCTACTTGGCACTTTTGGGGGGAAAAACGTCATCAACGTATAAATGTAGGAAAAGTGAGAAAATGTAAACTCTAAGCGGCGTAGTATTGGTTGTCAACGTGAGACTTAGCTTGCATGAGAAAAGCTTTGCACAATCCTAGCAGATGACTGAACTTTCTGATGCTATTGCAGATTATTGTAATTTTCTGCCAGATGCACACAAAATAGGGACACTGACATCTCTTCTTTACATTTGTTGCTTATGTGGTGCCACCCGAGTTGGAGATAGCGAAGGTGCTTTGATCCCTATTTACCTCGGAGTCAACAAAAATGGTGACATTTAGTCAGAATGACCATAGGGGATGTTAGCAAGGCCAAGCAGTAATTATGTGCCAGCATCAGGTTTTCGACAATAGCTTAATGTCGTATTTTTTCCTTTGTTGGCAGGAGTTTCGTGGCTGATAGCCGGAACAATCTACAGATGCGCGGGCTGGTGGTTCTGCTGATGTCAAAAGCAGCTGGGCCCAGCAAGACTGCAGACATCCCCCTCCCGCACGACATGGTCAGCGGTATATACTCCAGGTATAGACTCCTCCGGGGATAATCCGGTTATTTTTGAGACAATGTCATATGAATGGTGATATCTGCCAGTTTGCATCTCATTCCCCTTTATGCTTTATGCTGACCAGCCCAGGAAGCTTTAAATTGCTCAGAAGGGTCTGTTTAAAGTATGTCCAGAACATGAGCAACGATGCCATTTTCTTTGGTTACTATTTAGAAATGAAAGACTCGAAGAGGAGCTCCAGGCGCCGCCAGAAGTCCATCCTCCTTAGAACATTTACATTTATATTAACATGGATTTTAGGTCTGTCAGATGCCATCTTCCTTACTTGGAAAACTCCCTCGGTCTTCCATAGGGTGCTTTTACCTTTAAAGAGGCATGTGCAGGTGGGATGCTAAAGGGTAGGTAACACGTGATGCCATGAGCAAGGGTCCCCTGTTGTGGCCAACACTGCTATGATATAAACAGTAGAAACAGCCTTTGTGGAAGTCTAGAAGATAGCATTAGACACCTTCTGTATAGTCTTTTTTTGTTCCATACGTTTGCAGAAGTGCTTGTTTTAATTGGACATTGGATATCTTACTCTGATTTATTCCTTCCTTCTTCCACACCTTGTGTTGATCTGTCCCTATTCACCCGCAAACCCCCTGATCTGTGTTGCTCTCAACCTGGTCTGTTTCTACTCCATACAAACCCCCCACTCACCCTGCACTCTGTGTTGCTCTTCCCCTTGTGTGCTTTTCCACCCCCACCAGCATAAAATAAAATAATGTATGCCTGTTCTGCACAGCTTTCGCCAACAACATTAGCAAAGCCAATAGATCCAAAGATCGAGATCTGTTGGCTTGCCAGTGCTTATTACTATTTTTGACTTGGTGCCTCTTGGCACATTGGCATTACTAGAGGGCTACCTGGCACAGGGTGCTACATAAAGTTTCTCACTTGTTTGTCCATTAACTGCTTACTCCCCTTTGGTGCCTCATAGCCCAGTGTAATCTGTGTAAACATGATACACTGATTCTGTTTCATGCATAGATACTTCATCATATTGCAACAGGAACTACTTGTATTGTGCACCAGGAACTGGAGCAGTTTTCCCGTTCTAGTCTTTTTCCCGTAACATTGATGGAGCAGGCATCATGGGATGAAGCAGTTAAAGATGAAAGTGCCCAGCAAGGAGGTGGAGTTGTAATATCTGTGACCCTTAGTTGTGTGACACAGAAATTCCATTCTTTGCATCGTTGTAGCATAAGTAGGGAATGTTTCAGGCACCTGGTGTATTGCTTAAGTCACTAAAAATTGACAGCGATAGTGACTGATGCATAAAATGAATATATGTGTAAATAAACAAAGTCATCCACCTTTGAAGATATGCAAAAATATGGCGTCCACTTATACTATTTGCAAACCTTGGTGCTATTTTGGATAAAAGCTGCTGTTTTCGTTTCATTGAATATGCATCATATCCTAGTCCATTAAAAGTTGTCGGACTTATAGAAGGCAAAGGGAAGCAGATGGAACTCGAGAATCCATCTTTGAAATGTTACGTTTATTGAATGCACCATTTTACAATTTCACATTCAGAATGCCTTGAGCCGAATCTGCTTCAGTAGGATACAACCCTACACTTCAGTGTCACAACGGGACTCCCATCACAATACTCCCAGCATGGATAAATGCAAGCAATGAGACAGTCATCAGTTCTACTCATGTGCCGAATAACTTAGATGGGGAAGCATCAGGCTGAAGTTTCCATGTTCAGTCTACAAAATCAGTCTCCTTTTTAGGTCTCCGCATGCGCTCTCCCTGCAAGACCTTTTATTTTCTAAAATTGGGCATAAAGACTGCCCATTGCTTATCACTGGTTGGCTTCATCGTTGCTCTCATTGTAGTCTTACTTCTTCTGTGTGTTTATCCCTCTTTTAGAACACGGACAAACTCTACCAGTGTATAGTATAGTTTTTTCATAAATTCAATATTGATTCCACTATTACAATTTTTCATTTTACCTGTGAATCTGTAACTTTGTTTTAAATTAATCACAGCTTTTTTTGTAAGGGATTCAAATAGAATATTACTTTTTTTTAACGATTTGTTGTTGCACTTTGACAACCTTTTATTTTAACACAAATATATTATGAAGAAAAACACACTAAACTCATTCCAGATGCTTCTTACACTAACAGTGCTAAAAATTAATATTTTTCCTACACTTCCTTCTGCACCATGAATGTTGTTTCCTTCTCATGGGGCTGAGGGGATGGGGGTGGGGGGGGGGGGGGAGGCCGTCTATAGTAAGTGGTTAGAACTTGAGTCGCCCCAGCAGCAGCAGTTCTGCATTTGTCAGTCCCTCTCTTTTCTAGTCACTTATCTATTGTTGCCGGAGTAAAAGACAATTCCTGCCAACGTCCTTCAGGAGCGACAGACTGTTGGTGGAAATCCAGAACACAACAGTAGATTATCTTGCCCGTTGTTGCCACAGAAACCCTACTTCGTCTCGTGCTTCCTCTTTACTTTGTTGGCACTTTGTTTCCTTGTGTTTTCATGCAAGAGCTTTTTGAAATAATTGCATTCCTCCTTTTTTCTACCACTCTTGCTCTGAGGTTTTCCCTTGTGGGTGAAAGAGTATGTGGGATTCGTGCTACATTCTTCCTTCTGATTGATAGTTCACTGCCTGTGTTGCGCCACCGAGTAAATGAGCAACGAGGCAGAAACAGGTGGCAAAATGCCACAACAAGGTGGCGAGGTAGGGAGAACGGATATTGTGGGCTGCTTCCCATTTACAAAAAAACGCTCATGCCACTTTTCCTGTTCCTGTGGAAGAGGGGTGAACAGCATTTTCCCCCCGTTTAATTTTTTTACACAAACCACAACCTGGATATGATTGTAAGCTTTCGTAGCCCTCCAAGAAAAAAAATGAATACCAAATGCATTGCTGTCAAGTGTGGAAAACAAATAAACAAGCACTGGCAATGTCAATAGGTTTGGCTTTAATGTCCACCATTCAAATTGCTTTCATATTTCACTATACTAATTCAACACTTATTCTTTATGGGTTCCGGAGTAGCGTACTATTTGCCGAAAAAGCTCTTCGACGTCTCGTCAGGGGTAGGAAGCGCTATATAAATCCAATTACAATACAATACAATGTATGGTAAAATTAAGCATTACCATTAAATAGCATGGGAACAAATATGTATTTGTGTATAAGAAAAGAACTGTAGAATACTATTGGTGTAGGTTAAAAGGTAAGGTGACAGTTGCACTGCCAAGCCAGACCTAAACCTCTACGTAGGTTAATGACTGCCCTTGTCCTGTCTGTACTTCTACCAGAGGAAAAACACCATAAATTATCTAGTTATCCAAGACATTTTAATATCATTACAGTGCCATGTCTGTGCCCCTGAAAGTTGAAGCTCAGACAGCTGTATAAACCAAATTAGCACAGCTATCTGGAGGGCAAGAACTTTTTTGTGTAACTACACAATTTCTTCCCAATCAAAACATGTACGCCTGACTCCCAACATGTGGGCGGAGCCAAAGCCCCTCTCCAGTGATGTTCACATAATTGTCTGGCGACAGCTGCCACGAGGGAGAAGAGGGACAAAAAAGGCCCAAACACCTCTGCCAAAAGTGTGTATGCAGAGCGGGTGAAAGCAAGATACATTGTGTTTACATCTTAGTGCACTGAAAATCTATGAAGTGGCACATAATGATGTGAGCTCTGTATTACAATATATTACTCTCCTTACTTGGTCCCGTAGTTTTAAATACCTAGCAAAGATAAAAGGTGACCAAGGTGACAATGGGCTGTCACGAGAAGCAATGAAGTGTTTCTTTCTTAAATCCTACAACATCCTAATTCCTTTTAGTGCCCTTTTAACTTTTATTAGCAATGTGGGCACCAGTATGCAGTGTGATCTTCTTCTAATAACTTTGTAAATATAGAAATTAGCTCTGGCTAGATATTGCCCTTTGTGTATCACACACATGGGGTCTCAAGGAAGTCTACACAACAGCATAGAGGAATCTAGCCTATACTACTTCCATTATAATAACTCACAATGAATATAGAATGCATTAGGTCAAGGGAAAAATATCAAAGAGAGGAAAGGTGCAAGGGAAACAAGCATTGGCATAGCCAGCCAATAGGTCTAGCCTTTGGGACCTTGTAAGTGTTTAGCTAGACCTATTGGCTTTGCTAATATGTTTAAGCTATGTTGTAGATAAGTGTTGGTTGTGTGTAGCAAAGTTATAGTAAAAAGTGTTGTAAGCATTTTATTACCTTTTCTATAATTAAGATGATATGTATAACTGTACAACCTTATTATAAAAAAATATAAAAATGTTTATTTTTTTCTTTTTGGGGGGGGGGTATGTTGGCAACTATTTCCTGCCTGTTCTATTGGTTGTTTTGGTTCGTCTATCCCGATACACCATGACTGCTCAGTCGAGTCCCCGCCAGTTCTGGCTGCTCGTGGCTGCTTTAGTGACAGCGAAACCACACCAAAGCCTTGTATCCTGTAGCAGTCCCCTGCACCCACGACAGGTCAAGCCCCAGATCACGAAACGCCATTAGAGCGACGGAGTGCATTCATAATACTGAACGGATTCGCGGCTTTCATTGGTGCAGCAGGTGCTGTGGCCTGGGGGCAGTGGCGCGCTAGGGGTCCACAGCACCACAATCAGGCCTGTTTTACAACCAAATCAGTTGCAGTAGGAGGAATTTTCCTTGCTGTGCCACTGTTTACTGGTAACACTGAAATACACGTATATGTGTAGATATCAGCGCTCAGAAGTTACCGGAAGGAGCCATTATTCGCTTTGCAACACACCTAAAATATGTATGACTGACGGGAGCTATTACATTGACTTTTCTATTTTTGCCAATGTTAGTCTGCAATAGGTGAGTGTGTGGAAGGGCAGGGGCTGAGTGAGATCAGATTAGGTGATTTATATTACGAGAAGGAGCCATTGCATCATACATTAGAAAACTTTTGAGGTATTAGAAAAAAAGAGAGGAATAGATGGGGGCGAAGGGGGAGAGGAGGGAAAGCGGAGTAGGGGGTAGAGAAGGGATGGTGGAGGGAAGTGGACCTCCTGGGTAGGACATGCAAGAAGCTAAAGTGTAAATGAGAGAGAGGGTTGGTAGAGAGGCAAAGGTGAAAGAAGTGTATAAGAGGGAGAAGTGAAGAGAGAGAATGAGAGAGAAGGGGAAAGAGTCGGTGGTGGAGAGGGGTTAAAAAAGAGAATGGGAGATAAGAAAAGGGGAAAAGAGAAGGAAGGTGGAGAGGCAACACTGAAGGAAGTTGGAGGAGACGTTTAGAAAATAGTGATGGGAAGGGGCAGAGAAAATTAAGCTGGGGAAGAGTTATCGTGGAGGGGTAAGAGGGCATGCAGGATTTGAGGGGAGAGGAAATGATCAGGTGAGAGGTGGGTAGCAAAAGACTAGAAGAGGGGGACTAAAGGGTTGACATAAGAACAAAAGGAGTGGTGGGGGTGGGGGAATCAGAGATGGCGGAGAGAGGTCAAACAAAGGGCGGGTGGAAGAGGGATGAAGGCAGGGCGAGAAACAAGGGAAGAAAATGGACACGGGTGGGAACAGGAGGGAGGTGGTATGAAGGCTGAATACGAGAGGCAGACCTAAAAAGGTGAAAGCACCATTAGCAAGTCGATATTAAGAAACGTGTATATCACCCATTCAAGCACATAGATGCCACACACTATATTTAGTTAGGTTGACCACAGTGCCCAGCAGTTGAATTAAAGGCTATCCCCAGTAGTGAGGATCGTAGTCAGTGCTCAATCACAAATGGCATATTGTGCACGTAACCGTAGTAAAGGCTCCTCATTAAGAAGGCGGCATGATGGAAATAAGACCCCGCATCCGAATACAGAAAATAGTACCCATTAATGGAAATCGTTATGAGCCGTACTGCGCACACAAACATAGTGGAGGCTAAATCTCAAGAAATGCGGCATTCTATTAAGTGTTGCACAATCCCAAATATGAAGCCACTTTATTTGGCGTGACCATAGGTAACCATATGTTCAGGGCTCAAGTCGGGGTACCACGCGGGTGGACGGCGTCCCCCCACTTATTTTACTGTGAGCTCGATAACTGGAGCAAATGGAGCCACACATTCACTCTATGGCCTCTCTGGGGCGAGATTGGAGTTCATTCAGAACGCTGCTCACGCGCTGGCTTCTCTGATGCAACCCCATTAAGGGGTGAGCGAGGGAAGGCAATGAGCCTGATGGTGCAAGCCACGTTTCGTGATGTCACTTTCTGTCATGACGTCAGCGTCCCCCCACTTCTTTTTTTAGGACTTGTGCCCTGCATATGCTAAATAACATACGTTCCGTACTACGTATAGACACATACACTGCAGAGTGCCAAAATACCTTAGATCTAATGACCAGAAGCCGCATCCATATAGGGCCAATCCTTAACTTAGTCAGATGCGTCCGCGAGTATTTCCAAACAAGTCCAATATGGACATTTAACCCGCGCGCCATGTTGAAACACATTTAAAGAATAAGCGGCGTGAAAGGGATAGACGTCACCAACAAAAACAAGCATGCGAGACATCGTTTTGAATTATCGCACTCGCGTCTGGGCACGATAATTCAAAACAGATGGTGCCTGTGCGGGTAACCGCAAGCAATAGGCCGTGGGCGGAGCAAAGGCGGGACATGCACCCGCCTTTGCCCAATTGCGTGCTGTCTTTCTTAGAAAGACGCACGTAAAGGCCAATAGCCTCTGACCAAAAACAAACCACACGCACAAGCGTATCGTCAGAGTTTTAAGCCCCCTTACAAAAAGTCTCGCAGTGCAGCGCCTGCGCACTGGCTCTGGCGAGACCTAAAAAGGGCACAACAGTGTTGTGGACGAAAACCCTCACTCACCCGAGGGTGACATGCTTCATCCTTGTGTTTCTCCAACATAAGGGGACGGCAAGGTACCCCAAGTGGGATACAACTTCCCCTAGAGGGAAGGAGCGGGAGTGTAAAGCATGTAGTATTATTAATACCTCAAGGGGGCAACGAGGGGCAGAGTGCAAAAGAGAAAGAAAAATGTGAAAAAGTGTATTAAAAACTATCTCCGTAGGGGCAACATCTTTATTCTTCCATCCTACGGGATAGTAGATAAAAACAGGTGATATAGGGTTAAGAATAAATACCCTAGTAATTGGTCAACATGTTTCTGCCTTGGTGACAATTTAGTTCTAGGCATTCGTCAGGACCAGTATATAGCAGTCACTCTGCTTACATAAAGTGTGTAAAGTGATAAAAATTGAACTGATACTTAGGCCTCAATTCTTGACAATCAATCGCGGTATCAATCAATACGATTGGTCAGAAGGCACTGTAAAGGTAATTTGACATTTATCAATTAGAATACAATATCACCGAAGTGCACCTTCACCCTTCATTCCAACATGCCTGGTCTGGCACAAAATCTCTTACCTAAGATCAAAGTGTTTAGTCCAACTCAACCGTCTACAGAGTCTCTCGCCTTGGCGATTCCTCTAGTAGGAATTAAAAATCAATATTAATGTAGTGATCTGGTATAGCCATATGAAAAGTCCAGAATAAGAACTATTAAGCTAACACCTATAAAAATATAAATGTCACTCGAGTGGCTATAAACAAAGTGAAACCCAACATAACGTTAAATTGTGTGCATCACTTAAAGGGCGAACCTCCATATAATGTCACGTATATCTAAAGGACAATATTAACAGAAGCGCTAAATTCTGGGTGAATGAAGCAAAGGATACGTCAGGAGAGAATATTAGGGAACACGTTGTTGATAAATCAAAGCCCGTTCGTGATAAAAAGGGGTTAGTTAGTGAAGCTGGGTCATGTCTCTAGGCTCCAATCCAACTGCCTCTTGTCAAAAACTAAATATAACAAATAGCTTCTAACGTACATCTGTGTACCTATCTCAGTCTATAAGGGCAACTGCTCACCTCAGATATCGCATCGGCATTCCCAGTAGATTCTGGCGGGAGTGCCGAGCAGCTCATCCATTGGTGTATATGTACTCATACTCGGAGGTATTGGCGTCCGAAAATGCCGTTTTGCCGTTACGTGAACATAATGACGATCACACGTCAAGTAGCCATGGTAACTAGGGACACAACGATGCAGACTACTGTAATGTCAAAACAAATGGTCTTGCTACCAACGTTTAATCGCAAGGCCAATGGACTAATCTTAATAAAATAAAATAGAACTAAAAATTGAAAAATGAACAGCGTAACTAGCAGTATGTGTGTAAATCAGGTCTTACTTCAAAGAAGCACAACATTTATCAAAATTAAGGCCAGTTGGGGGCAAAAGTGATGTAATCAGTCCTCAAAGATCGTAATAATTAATCCTAAATAATTAATTCTAAATAAAGGTGAATGATTACATTCACTGTGTTTCAGTATCCATATATGTCAAAAATGTCTAGCAAAGAAAGGAGGAATACCTCACAAAAAGGAGGATGATTCAAAAAGAATAACTGAAAGAGGGGCTCAGCGTTAGATGATATATAGCAGGTGCTACTGTCCTATCTAGTAGTGGAGCACAAATACTGGGTTGGAAGAACACAGAATGGGCTTGCAGTCACATGCCATAGTGTATGTCCATCTATCCATCCCTCAGACAGTGCACCATGGTATATCATCATTCAGGCCTGTCTGGTGGCTGCCCAATCTGAACACCCACCGTTGTTCTCTGTAAAACAGGACTGTGTCAAGGGGATCTATGTTTTTGATAGTGAGGTTTATCTAGGATTACCCATCTAAAGTCTTCTGTGTGTCCTGCATCCAGAAAATGGCGAGTGAGCTTCGTGTTAGTTTTCTTACTTTTCACAGAGCTTTTATGTTCTATCATCCTAGTTTTATCATTACGGGTAGTCATCCCCACATATTTCAAATTGCAGGGAGATTGGATCAAATAAATGACTGCATCTGAATTACAGTTAGTATGGCTCGTCCGTATCCACGGTGTTTTGAGTCCCAAATCAAGTTGTGTTGTTCGTGAGGTGAGATGACACACCACACATGAGCCACAGGGGAAGTGACCTTTGACAGGTAAACTTGTCCAAATAGTCCGTATGTTATCCGTGGTGTAAGTGGTACTAGGTCTTGAATGCACCAAAATATTGCCAAGGTTCCTGCTGCATTTAAATGTAAAGAGGGGTCTCTCACACACCTTCTTGCCTTGATTCAGAATATGCCAGTTGGAATTGATAGCTTTTTTATTGTGGTACTTAGGTGACTATAAGTGCTCACGCACACCACACGATTGGGGGGAGCCTTGTCATAAGTCTCTAACAATGCTTGCCGGTTGTTATTCCGAACCCTCTTGTTGGCCCTCCGCACCAGGTGAGGAGGATATTGTCGTATCAGAAGATTATCACTGAGAAGAGTAGCATGTTTGTAGTACACACTGAGTTCAGTGCAATTCCTCCTCAACCGTAGCAATTGTCCGGTTGACCCCGGAGGGCCCGAGGGTGAAAACTGTTAAGACATCTGCTTCTCGTACAGCTCAGTATATATCTGACCTTCTTTCGGATACAGTCTGAGATCAAGAAAAGGTAATGACTCATTACTACAGTCACAGGTGAATTTCAAATAGGTGTTGAGAGAGTTAAGCCAAGTAGAACATTCCAGAAGGGAATCTCGGTCGACTTTCCAAATAACCAAAATATCATCAATGAACCGCTTCCACAGCAACAGTTTACTGTGGAAGGGATTCATCACTGGATAGATGTGAGTTTCCTCAAACCAGTGCATGTAGAGATTAGCCATACTGGGGGCACAGGTACTGCCCATAGAAGTGCCCGTAACCTGCCAGTATAGTTGGTCCTCGAAAGAGAAAAAATTCTCTCTCGTAGCTAGATTTGCACAATCCATCACAAACGATGTCTGGTCTGATCACTACGAGGATTATCTGCCAATAGAAGTTCAATAGTCCGGAGAGTATCCTCTTGAGGTATATTCATATATAGTACCTCAACATCAAATGAGGCCAATAGATGTAGAGCCGGATCGAACTCAATTGTGGTAAGAAAGGACAAAAAATGTTTGGTGTCCTGAAGATATGATGGCATTAAGGCCACCAGAGGTCGAAGAAACCAATCTACAAATTGTGACAACTGTTCTCATATAGAACCAATGCCAGAGACAATCGGGCGACCAGGAGGGGGCCTCTGCGTTTTGTGTATCTTGGGCAGGATGTAAAATGCCGGAATCTTGGGATGCTTCGGTGACAAAAATTCTGCTTCATTTTTAGTGATCCACCCAGCTCCGGGGGCCACCTTCACAAGTCTACAAATAGTGCTCTGAAGTCTTGGTGTGGGATCACGCATTATGGGCTTGTAATATTTGGTATCTTGTAACTGTCGCAATCACTCTGCACGATAAGCATAATAATAACAACCAGGGGGTCTGATCCCAACTGTTGTGCACACCGTTCCTCTGCTTTACTCATGTTGAAAAATGGTCTTCTGGCTTGACTTTTCTCAGTGTTAAAAGACTGTAGAACAGCTTTTTCAAAAGTTGCTACCTCAGATGGCAGTTGTTGTAATGTAGGTAAAAATGTCAACTTGTTCCTCAGGCCAGTATTGCATGAATTTTCAGGCCCATTTTATCACGAACGGGCTTTGTTTTATCAACAACGTGTTCCCTAATATTTCATTACAAGACCGGAGGCTATCATTATGCAAATACTTTTATTTGCTGCCCAAACATGCAGCCCTTTAAAGAATGTTATTACATCACAATAAATAGAACATTAGCAACATGACAAGTAGACTGTGCTGGTTCCAATCATCCTCTTTTGTTCGCTGCCCTGACATAGCTAAGTACCATTTATTTCCTTACTGGTGTTTGCCTTGATTGAATAGATTTATCTTTCTCTTTTGACAATATTATATCATCATACACACATGTTAACTCTAGGATTTATAGGCATGATGTATTTTTAAATATGTACTTCTGTTTTCAGCACTTCTACCAATTTACGGTAGGATTACCCCCTTAATGAAACTTTACTGGTTTCCCCTTTGTGATAATAACGATCATATGTATTTACGATATTCCATTTGCACGTTGAACTCTCCTTTAGAACTCGATACACGAAGGAGGGTTTTTTCCCCCCCTTTTCAACTGAAATGATAATGTTCGTAACAAGCTTCGTATTTTAATTGAAATGGTAATGTTCGTAAAAGCTTCGTCTTCTGTAATATTCGTTTACTTACATTTTTCTAATACAAACATGGCCTTTTTCACCCTTCGATTCCCCGCGTCTCCTAGCGACTAGCTGAGAGACGCAGGAGCGTACCACGGTCCCCCTCGCGCTGCTTCCGCTTGAACACGGGTCGGACTGGTTTCCATAGTTATGCTCCCTTCGTGAGCATAACGGAAGCCTTTTCCGACCCGTTTCTTCTAAATTAGACGTGAAGACTTACAAAGAAACACTGCCACCTAGTGGATACTCTAATATTCGCTAGCTTCATCAAGGAAAGCATTCAATTAGTTTTTAAGGGCATTTTACTCGTTTTTTTCGGGTTAACAAACAGAAACTGCATCCTTAACACAAGTAGTCTGTTGGTAAGCCATCTTAACAATTGATTTAATTGAATTGAATTGATTAACCCTATATATATATATATATATATATACCTTTGGGTATTGAATCCTTAAGGGATTTTTTTATAATTCAAACCCTTATTTCTTCATTATAAGAATAATATATATTTATTTTATTATGGAATTTGATGGCAACATCACCCAACACTCCTCTAAGGAAACATTGGATGACAACCTCAAGAGGTTTATTGGAGAAGAATTAAAATCTTCAATCAGAGAGGCAGTAGATGCTGCTCTTTATAAGAGGAAAAGGACTCACCCTCCCGAGGAGATCTATTTTTCTCTCTCCGATGGGGATTCCCCCTCCACCTCTGGAGCTCAAAAAGGGGCACAGTTACTCAGAAAAGGAAACATATTTCTGAAGCATTCAACAATGCAATTAGATTTGGTAGCCCACGCGCTACAAAAGAATTTGGTGCTCATAGCAGCACAATAGAGAGACCTCAATTCCTTGGGGCAGAGAGAAAGGGTGCCCATAGCGGCATTATAGAAAGTGGTACCCTTTACGGGACAAATGATTACTACAATGACTGTTATAACCAAACAGCAGACTACGAGGACTTGGATGAATTTATTTTTGACCCTAAAGATACACTTGAGGACCTCGATGAGGATTTAGATCACCCCTCAACATCTTCTCTCAATGTTAAAGACCCCCTCGGAGAAGAGATGTTTAATCCTACAACCATTCGTCACCCTCGCAGCACTGAATGGTGGCCTATGGACCACGTAGGTAAATACTTATCCCATTGGGTCAGAAAACCTCTTGATACAAATACACGCAATTTACTGCGAAACGAGTGCCCTTGACACTCCATGGAAGATAAGATCTTCAGCACACCCAACCTTGACCCAGAATTGATCACCTTCCTTTTTAAATCAGGAAGGGACCCTAGAAAGGGAATTGAAAAATGCCTCTAACAAGCTCAAGACAAGCTCCTCGACGTAATGGGACATCTATCCAAAATTCTGGACATGACTGAACAAGCCAGATCTAACAATACCCCTATAGATTCTGATCTATTACGAGGATGGGCGCAACGCGCAATATATCTTATTGGCAACGCCAACGCCAATCGGATTACTGAACGGAGGAAGGCAGTCCTCCTCAGAATGAATCCTAAACTCGCAGACCTCTCCGCTAAAGAAGACATGTGCGACGCCAAAGGCATGCTATTCGGCGATAATTTTGTTAAATCTTTGGGTAAATACGTGGCCACCTTTTAATGCCTTTAGTAAAGCACAATCTAACATACGAAGAGTCTTTGGTGGACGACCACTTTTTGGAAGGGCTGGCAGAAGGGGACAAGCTGTCAGCCGTGGTTACTTCAGGTCCCAATTTTATCCACATGAGACAAGAGAGACTCGCCCTTACAGAGGCTCCCGCTCAAAGTTCTACCCCCAGAGAGGAAGGGGTTCAACTGCCCGTGGTGGAAGATCAAATTTCTCCAACCAAGCTTTCCAAGGTAAGTCTAAATCCCTCCTTCCCTTCCCATGTGGCAGGAAGACTGAAACATTTAATAAAGAATTGGTTTTGAATCACTAAAGATCCATGGGTTCTAGAAACTGTGAGTGGCTTCAAGATAGACTTTCACCTAGAACCCTTCGAAAAAAAGATTCCAAACTAGATTACTCTAGACAAGGAGAACTCAAAATTAACAGAAATGAAAATTCGCCAAATGTTAGACAAAGGAGCTATTATAAAAATTCCTCTTTCAGAAATATCAAAGAGTTTCTTAAGTACTATTTTCCTTGTAAAAAAGAAGGACAAAGGTTGGCGTCCCGTCATAAACCTCAAATATCTAAATCAATTTTTAACATACAGACACTTCAAGATGGAAGGTATCCACCTTCTGAGGGACATCTTGCAAACAAGAGATTGGCTGGTAAAGTTGGACCTGAAGGATGCCTATTTTACCATCCCAATGGACGAAGAATATCGCAAGTACCTTCGATTTACTTGGAAAGGAACGCTTTTCGCATTCCAGTGTCTTCCCTTTGGACTATTATCAGCCCCTTGGTGTTTCACCAAGGTGCTTCGACCGATAGTCAGCCACCTCAGAGAGAGAGGGATTCGCCTAATAATCTATCCAGATGATATCCTCATCATGTCTGAAGACAAATTAGAAGTCTTGAAACATTTTAAAATTACCATGGACTTCCTTCGAGACCTGGGCTTCATTATAAACATAGAGAAATCTATTCTGACCCCTTCACAGGAAATATAATTCCTTGGCTTCAATGTAAACACTATTCATTCAAACCCAATCCTTCCCCACAAGAAGGTTACCAAAATAAAAAAACAGGTTTCCCTTATCCTTTCCAAAGATTATATCCGATTAAAAGATCTGGCCAGAGTTTTAGGACTCCTTTCCTCCTCTATTCAGGCTATCTCACCAGGTCCTCTTCACTACAGAGGTCTACAAAGACTAAAAGCACTGGGCCTGAGAAAGGGCCTTTGGTACGAAGATTCCCTACCTCTTTCGGAAGACGCAAGAGAGGATCTTCATTGGTGGTTGAAAAATCTCCAATCCTGGAACGGAAAAGCTATTTTCGGGAATGTTCCAGATTTTACGTTAGAATCAGATGCGAGCAACCTCGGTTGGGGTGCTCGCCTAAACAATTTAGAGTTAGGAGGGAGATGGTCCATAGAAGAACAATCTCTCCACATAAATTCTCTAGAAATTTTAGCAGCTCTGAATGCTCTTATGAGCTTCAAAGAGCATCTAAAGAACTCAAATACCCTAATAATTCTGATAACGATAACTCCTTTTTAGAAATCCCAGGTGTGGTTTCCCGGGGTAATGGAGTAGCGGTGAACTTTCCTCGGCTGATCCCGTCATCTTTAGGCCTACTCCTGGGTCCAGACGGAGAAGAACATCCTTTAGTCTTAGAGGGGAAAATGAACCTTCTTGCTTGGAGGATATCGGGAATTCAGGAAGATATCCTGACCTTTCGGGAGAAGCTAAAAGCTTATTGGAAGATTCATGGGCACCAGGAACCAGAAAGAGATACAAAGGTGTTTGGAGAAAATGGTCTGGTTGGTGCCTGGAAAGGGATCTGGATCCCATTCAGTGTCCTCTACAACACGTAGCTAATTACCTTGCTTATCTTTTCGATCTAGGTCTCTCCTTTAGAACCATCAATTGTTACAGATCAGCAATTTCTTCTGGTCATTCTCTTATTAACAATCTTGCAATCGGTAGCAACTCACTTATCAAAAGAGTTATGAAAGGTATCCATCTAAGGAGACCTCCCAAGGCCCGCTATCATTCCCTTTGGGATGTTAACCTTATTTTCAATCTCTTCATTTCTTGGCCTATCAACAGCTCACTATCCCTTAAGAGATTATCAATGAAACTGGCTACTCTCCTGTGTCTGATTTCCTTTAGAAGGGTATCCGATATTAGAGCACTAGAACTTTCTAACAGATTTTACTCCTGCGAAGGCGTTCATTTCGATATCTGGAAAAGAACGAAAACAATGTCAGAATCCATCTTCTATCCTACCCTTCATGAATGTGAAAAACGATGTGTTGTTAATTGTATGAAATGCTACGAAAATAAGATTTCTACTTTTAGACCTATTGGTTGTGACCAACTTCTTTTATCATATGTCAAACCTTTTAAACCTGTTTCATCAGCCACCCTATCAAGATGGATCCGCTCGATCATGCATGAGGCTGGAGTGGACCTGTCTAGATTCGGAGCTCATTCTTCCAGAGGTGCAATGGCTAGCAAAGTGTTTTGGGGAGGAGGATCTCTCCCCGAGATACTTAAAGCAGCAGATTGGTCTAACGCAAGTACTTTCTCTAAGTTTTACTTGAGACCAATCGAGCATGTTAGCAATGTAGCTCTACATGGCTTTAAACATGCATATTGATAGTCTCCAGTCTTGTAATGAAATGACAATTCTCCAATTATTACGCAGAGAGAATCTTGATTTCATTAAAGACAAACGGAGGCTAGCATTATCCCACCCTCCTCTCCCCGAGAGGTTTGGGTTGATTAATGTTTACACCTTTAATGTGTTATTATTATTATACATTAATGTGCAATATTTATCTGGGTATTTATTCTTTTCACTACTCAATTTTTTTATTTCCTCTCAGATAACAATGTTAAAGACTAACTGGATTTACTGGAATTTCAAGTTCGTTAGCTGTGTCATCGCAGCCCAAGAGGATGATTGGAGCCACCACAGTCTACTTGTCATGTTGCTAATGTTCTATTTATTGTGATGTAATAACATTCTTTAAAGGGCTGCATGTTTGGGCAGCAAATAAAAGTATTTGCATAATGCTAGCCTCCGTTTGTCTTTAATGAAATCAAGATTATCTCTGCATAATAATTGGAGAATCCTCATTCTCTCATGATGTATCATTTGCTTCATTCACCCAGAATTTAGCACTTCTGTTAATATTGTCCTTTAGATATACGTCACATTATAAGGAGGTTCGCCCTTTAACTGATGCACACAATTTAACGTTATGTTGGGTTTCACTTTGTTTATGGCCACTCGAGTGACATTTATATTTTTTTAGGCGTTAGCACAATAGTTCTTATGCTGGACTTTTCATATGGCTATACCAGATCGCTACATTAATATTGATTTTTAATTCCTACTAGAGGAATCGCCACGGCAAGAGACTCTGTAGCCGGTTGAGTTAGACTAAACACTTTGATCTTAGGTAAGCTCTTTTGTGCCAGACCAGGCATGTTGGAATGAAGGGTGAAGGTGCACTTTGGTGATATTGTATTCTAATTGATAAATGTCATATTACTTTTACAGTGCCTTCTGACCAATCGTATTGATACTGCGATTGATTGTCAAGAATTGAGGTCTAAGTATTTTTATCACTTTACACACTTTATGTAAGCAGAATGACTGCTATATACTGGTACTGACGAATGCCTAGAACTAAATTGTCACCAAGGCAGAAACATGTTGACCAATTACTAGGGTATTTATTCTTAACCCTATATCACCTGTTTTTATCTACTATCCCGTAGGATGGAAGAATAAAGTTGTTGCCCCTACGGAGATAGTTTTTAATACACTTTTTCACATTTTTCCTTTTTCTTTTGCACTCTGCCCCTCATTGCCCCCTTGAGATATTAATAATACTTTGTGCTTTACACTCCCGCTCCTTCCCTCTAGGGGAAGTTGTAGCCCACATGGGGTACTTTGCGGTCCCCTTGTGTTGGAAAAACCCAATTATGAAGCATGTCACCCTCGGGTGAGTGAGGGTTTTTGTCCACAACATTGTTGTGCCCTTTTTAGGTCTCGCCTGACCCAGCGCATGCGCTGGTCTGGCGAGACTTATTGAGAGGGCGCACGCGCTGCGCTTTACCGCGATTACTTTCGGTTTCGCGGCCACACGGCGGCTTTGTTGTTTGATCCGGATCGCGATCACTTAAACTTTCGCAGGTGCACGGTGGCTTTGCATAGCCAATAGGTCTCGCTTTTGGGACCTTATAAGTATTTAGTTGCATGGCTAAACACTTATAAGGTCCCAAAGGCGAGACCTATTGGCTATGCCAATGCTTGTTTCCCTTGCACCTTTCCTCTCTTTGATATTTTTTCCTTGACCTAATGCATCCTATATTCAGTGTGAGTTATTAAGATACTGCCCTTTCCCAGAGCAATAATATAGCCTTATAGCCCACCGTAGCGGGCTATACCGGCTATTAAAGGCCCGCTCCAGCGTTAAGGGCCCGAGCCGAAGGACTTTAACAAAGGAGCGGGACTTTAATAGCCGGTATAGCCCAGCTACGAAGGGCTATAAGGCTATTAGAACATTCTGCCACTAGAGGGCAGAATGTTACAACAAATAAAACAAAGGCCTCTCGGAGTTCGAGGGGTTTAAAGACC
Organism: Triturus cristatus; assembly: GCF_964204655.1. Lineage (NCBI taxonomy): Eukaryota > Metazoa > Chordata > Amphibia > Caudata > Salamandridae > Triturus > Triturus cristatus. The sequence goes on from NC_140589.1 coordinate 719,873,037, forward strand.
CTCGGGCTCCGAGAGGCCTTTGAAAACAACACTGGAATGTTGCTTTGCGGGCCTTTACCGCCCTGTAAAGGCATGGAGCTCTCCAATGTCTTCAATGGAGCTCCCAACATTCCAGTGTTCTAATAATGAATGTGAAGTTACATTTGCCACTGATACATGTATCTTTTGCGTGTGTGCTTTCTTACTGGTCACTTGCTTCCTTCTCAAGTGCAAAAATATTTCTACTTGAATCTAAACATTCTGAGCACTGTTTAGCTACTCAGCAAAGAAGCTTACCAATGAAGTGACTGGATTTTCATTCTAAATAGCCGCACGGATTGAATGAGAGTGCAGTAAAAAAGCTGAAGAAGGAAGCTAGCAGTGCTGGACTCAAGGACTTGCAGATGATAATGATGATGAGTATTTATAAACAGTGAACAGCTCCCCAAGAAGGGTGTCCTAGTGATGACCTGAGCTATCAAAACGAGTTCAGCAAATTAACCAGGTTTTCAAATTCTAGCAAAAAATTAGCTAATCATGTTCTAACTAAAGATGGAAATGGTGTTCCATGGCTTAGGGGCAACACAGGAGAAGGGCCTCCCTTCTTGTCGAGCTCTGGAAATTTGAGGATCTTGTAACAGGGAGAGGCTTTTGCCAAACTCAACATCTGCTCGGCACTATAACGCTCAATTCTTGATTGAATGAAAGTTGGGCTTCTGTTATAATAGACTCCGTGAGCAATGCATGACGCCTTTAAATACAGGTGCTGTTTCACAGACAACCATTGCAGGTCTTTGAGGTGAGAAGAGATGGGGCTATACAGCGGAAGGTTAGGTTTCCACAAAGATTCTGGATTATTTGCATCCGTTGGTAAGGATCTTGTAGGCAAACCAAGATATAAAAGATTGCAGTACTCTACATGTAGTAAAATAATCTCTTGGACGACTGCACAGTGAGAGCCTAAGGGAAGCAGATGTAGTATTTTGTGCAATATTCATAGGTAGTAGAAGCAAGAGCAAATAAGAGCATGGATCTTTTTGTAAATAAAAGAGACACCTAGGATCACTCCTGGGTTATTACAGACTTTTTGGGAGATGCAACCATACCCATTTCTGAGGGCCACAATGAGTGAGGCCATATAATAGAGGACGTTCCCCCTGAGAAGAGCAGTTTGGCTTTTTCTCCATTCAGTTCTAGTGAGTCATTTCTCATCCATAAGGCAATGGCAGGCATACAAACATGAAAATTGCTGATGGAGCAAGAAGATCTGTCTGTAAAAGAGAGGATGATCTGTGTATCCTCTGCATGGGGCATTAAAGAAAACCTAAACCCAAAGATTTGGTCAGCCGGTGGATAAGATAAATATTTAAAAGCGTAGACCTTAATGAAGAACCTTGTAGCCCAGTTTAGGTTTAGGTTGAGATGAAATAGTGACAAGACAGCCGAATAGAAGCAATCATTTGGAAAAGAAGATAGCAATTCAAGCACTTTTGTTTTAATGCCGATGGAACAGAACCTTTAACTAAATACAGAGTGAAAGACTGTATCAAAGGCAACAGTAAGATCTGGCTGTACTAGCACTGTGCTCCCACCTCTGGCCAACATTATCCCAATATCATCTGTGGCAGCGAGTGATGCCATCTCAGTTCTATAGATAGGGTGGAAGCCAGCCTGCATATTATCCAAGATTATACATTCTATGGAAGCAGAGACCTGGGAAATTACTTTTTATAGAATCTTTTTAGAGGGACAAGGGAGAAGGGAAATTGAACTGTAATTGCTAAATACTGAGGGATCTGCGGAAGTTTTTTTCTCAATAGGACTGCCACCAGCGCCTCTTTCCACAGAGGGGGCTCTGAGGCCAAAATCCGAGATGCATTGCAAAGGAAAAGGAGCTGTGAGTCTTTAACATCTAGTGCCAGGCTGAAAATTTGTGAAGGGCAGGGATCATTAGGTGAAGCAAACTTAATCACATGTGCACGTACCAGGATGTTATCAGGTTTACAGAACCGAATTGTGAAAGCATAGGTTGAGATCTGGGAGAGGTAGAAGACACACCATAGTAGATGTTGTTAATGAAGGATCCTCATTGTTTAAAGAGCAGTATATGTTCAAGATTTTCTCCTAAAAAAAAGAGGAAAAAGAGTCTCCTAATTTCATAGAATGAGGAACAGAAGAGGAAATTGATGCTGTAGAAATAAGACTGTTTACAATTGTTGTTAATGTATCTGGGAGTATTATATGCAGTAAGAATGGTAGATGTGAAATAGTCGGCTCTAGACTTTCTGCAAAGTTTGTTTACAGACTTTGATTTTCTCAGTAGAAGCCTGTTTTTGAATCAGATTATACTTTCACCTCCAAAGCTTTTCCATTGCTTTACACTGTTGCTTGGCTGAACATAGGTCTCCTGAGTACCGAGGAGCAATGGGAGTTGTACTCTGAGAAAGCTTTGGTTTACCCAGAGGAATCCTGACTAATGCAGACGTGATTCAGCTATAAAAATGTTTTACATTCGCTTTTATCGTCTGCTAGGCGTATCAACAGCAGGCAGACTGCAAAACCATAATAATTGAATGGAGTCTGTTTTGGCCCAGGTATGCAGTTGTTTGCTACAGCTGCCTGAGGGGAGGGACCATTGTTTCAAAAGGGAAGATCATACAGATAGAGAGAGGAATTTTAAGATGGCCAGTGCATTGATAAGTCACATGGGTAACGCTCATAATGACTTTGCTCTAGATGAAAATAGATAGGGGGCAAGGATATAGTAGTGGCCTTGTGAACGGTACACCAGACTAGTTGGGTTAGGCAAAGTCTATCCATGGCATAAACTAACCTGCGTGTGTCTGACTTCTTAGTCATTTCAAGATAGATATTAAACTCTCTCAGGAGCAGGAAATTTAGATATTTGTGCACAAAAGGTGAGATTTGTTCCGTTAATGGAGTGCCAAAGTTTCAGACTGGGCTTGGATTTTGGTAAATGAGAAGACCCCTAAACCGAAACATTGGCATTATTTGAAAAAGTAGTGTTTCTGCCAGCTCTGAGTAAGGCCTGTTTGAAGTGACCAGTTAGAGGGAACCGTGAATGATAACTGCTAGCCCTCCTATGCCATGATTGGGCCATCATGTCTGATAATCTTGCAGGTAGAGGGAAGTCCAATAGCGATATTTGGACCAGATGACTCCCTTAGCCAGTTTTCATATTATTTATATTCGTATATAAATAATTTGATTGAAGAATCATGCTAATTTCATGCGTGTGGTGGAGCAAGGTGATTTAAAGAGTTACGAGAAGAATTAGACGGATCGTTGTTGACTACCAGGTCATCATGCATCATAGGTCTTTTAATCACTAAGGCTACAGCAATCCTATAAGTAATTGGAGTATTAGTTGGGGGGGAGAGCCCACCTAAAATAGCAATTGCAATCCTTGTCAATGAAAACCAATAGAGTCACTAAAAAAACCTGTGCTCAACCCTCTGGTAGCTTGGCACAGGGCAGTCAGGCTTAACTTAGCAGTAATGTGTAAGGTGTTAATGTAGTACTCAAGCTGTAACAGAGTGAAAACACAGCACAAGAAAAATCCCAAACCCATTTACAAACATAGAGAACGTTTTAGTAAATAAAATGACATCATAACAAAAATCCAATAAATAGAACCTAAAATGTAATTTTTAAAAATGTTGAATTAAAAATAGCACCAAACAACACAAAGTAGCAACCACTGGTATCTGGTCAAAGTCAAAAGTTGAGGCTGATCGCGATAGATGGCTGGTAAGATACAGACTTAGAAACGTATATGGTGAAAAAGGGGTTGTTTGCAGAGCTCAGCTGCAAGCTGGATCTGCAGCGGTACTCGATGACTGTGGACTGCTGAAGAGTGGGGTCCCAGTGTAGTCGTCCACAAAGGTGGGAAAGCTTCGAGTGGGTGAAGTCCAAAGTCCGTGCTCAGAAAGGGCTCAGCTTTGGTTCTGGTAAAGCCCTCTTCGTTCAGACCTTGAAACGTTTTGGGGAGTCAGAGCTCCTTCAGTGGGGAAACTGGCAAGTTGAGGCTGACCGTCAATTTGACTTCGACGGCAATCCCGAAACATTTCTAAGTCCCACTTCTTGTAGCGTGGGGACGGGGGACTACACTATAACACCAGCCGTGTCCCCAGGCCCTGCGGGGCACCATTTGGGGGCTGCAACGTACTCCAACGAATGCCAACAACGGGGTACATGTCAGATCATCATCATCATAAAACTTTATTGCGGCTGTTACAGCCAAAAAAGCACATTATAAAATTTACATGAATTTGGGATCCATACTAGATAAAAACGTAGAAAATCATAAAATACATTAGGATATAAACGTATATAAATAGAAATGCCATTACGGTAAATAAAAACAGAAAATCATCATTAAAAAAATTACGTAGGTTAGAACGTACAATAAGGAAAAAAGAAAAATTATAGAAATCTAAAAGAAAAAGCCCGGGGTCGGCTTCCAGCCTACTAATAAAAACTTCTACTACTCTCTTAGGTTTGCTTCCAATAACATCCTACTGGCCATAGAAATCACAGAAAACACAAGGTTAGTCAAAGTGGCGGGTGCAAAAAGCGAGAAGGCTCAGAGTTACTTGTGGTCTGGTCTAGTTTTAGCAAATTCCTACATATTGACCACATAGAAAAAAGAAATTTCGAAATTGCAACCACGTGAACCGGGTCGCTGTCAGATTTTAGGATCCTAAAAAATTCACAGTAGTTTCTAATGCCCAGGTTTCTACAAAGTTAGATGATCCATTTCAGTCTAATCCGTTTGTATGCTATGCAGAAAAGCATAACATTAACTATTGTTTCTTCCTCCACGTGGCAACCAGGGCAAAGGCAACGGGACGCTCCCGCCCACTTATTTGTTATCGCATATAGCGGTAGTGTCCCATACCTAAATTGCAGGAACAGCTTCTTAGCTATTAACGGTTGTATAGAATCTAGCACCCGCTCAAATTCATAGTGACACTTAAAATCCAGAAACCCATAAGTTAAACTCGTGGGATTGGCCGACTGCAACATTTTTGTCAATTTGTACTCTTTCAGTGCAGTTGCCAAGATTTTTTTAGAAATGGCTGGGCAGAATTCTTCTGGGTTGATCCATAAATTCTCCATTCCAATTGCACGGAAGGAGTGCCTTACAAATGATAGCCAGGGTATACTGCCAGCCCACAATGGTGTCATTGCCGCTTTTAATTCCTCCCTCTAACAGCTCAACTCCGGAGTGCTCCATAGCCGCCGCCAATAAAGCAACGGACGTAACGAGATAAGATCCGCTATTGGAAGGATATTCAAATCCATCCTTAGCGGTACAAGTGGAGTATTTTTTGGTAAGGTCAGGATTTGTCTAATGAAATTATTTTCAGTTAGTGAGAGAGCATTAGATGGGCGGTGCCCCCAAAGTTCCGCCCCATATAGGGAGGCTGACCTAGCTTGGACTTTATAAATTTCAAGCGGTGGGCTTATAGTCTTTAAAATACAACTCTTCTGGACTTTTGAGATTCCCCCAGCAGCCTGGGTTAGCTTTAGATTAGCCTTATTGATTTGAGGACCCCATCCCATTTTATCGTTCAAGGTGAGGCCCAAGTACTCAAATATGGAGACCCTCTCAAGAGGTCTGTCATCCATCATCGGGTGTGGACAGTTGGTGGAAGTGGCATTAAAGACCATGTATTTAGTTTTGTTGATGTTAACCACAAGGTTCCTCTTTTTGCAGAACTGACTAAACCCCTTTAACACACGCTGCAGTCCCATAGCTGACTTCGAGAGCAGCAGGGTATCATCCGCAAACATTAATGCGTGAAGTTTACGAAATGCCAGTTTTGGGGAGTCTATATCCTTGATGGCAAGTAGATCTTCAATTAGCCCGTTGAGGAAGAGGGAGAAAAGGGTCGGCGCAAGCACACAGCCCTGCCTCACCCCCTTGCCAACGGGAAACGGTGCCGTCAACTGCCCGTTCTTGCCATACCTCACTCTATCAAATGTACCTTCGTGGAGGCATTTAAACTGGAAGCAAAGATATGGTGGAACTCCCATGGCCAGCAAAATACTCCACAGCTGGTTACGGTCCACCATATCAAATGCTGATCTCAAATCCACGAAGGTTAGGTACAGGCTCCCACCTTCCAGAACTACATCCTTCCAGTAAATTAACTGAAGCCTGAACAACTGATCTATAGTGGAAGTTTTGGCTCTAAACCTGCATGCAACGGGTCAGGATATCATGGTCTTGAATCCATTCCTGCAATCTTTCCAATAGTACCCTTTCAAAGATTTTTTGGGATACTTCAATGAGGCTAATTGGCCTATAGTTGGCCGGTTCAATGGGGGACCCTTTTTTGTAGATAGGAATAATCTCTGCCCCAGCCCACGTAGGAGGAGCTGGGAGACCGTGAAGAATTGCATTAAAAAGTAATTGGAGATAAGGAGCCCACACTACCTGTTCGTTTCTGTACAGGTCCCCAGGAATTCTGTCTAATCCTGGCGCTTTATTCAGTTGTAGCTTGCCCAAGGCTGATAATACCTCAACCAGGGTACATGATGGTATATTCCATAGGGGATCAGGGGTAGAGCAACGGACCGAAGGCTCACTCAATTCAATTGGCAACGTTGAATATAACTCCTTGAAGTGTAGACGCCAGGCTTCCTCACCAATATTTGGTTCAATATTGGTCTTGTCCTCTATTTTTCCAGTGTGGATCGGATTCCAAAAAGCTCTTGCGTCTTTTGAATCTAGGGCAACCTTAATAGCCTGCCATCTATCCATTTCCCATTCTGACTTAGCTTTAAGGAGAATTTTCTTAAAAGCAGCCCTGGCTTCCCTGATACACAGGTTGATGCCCCCCTTAAGAGATGCTAACAAGGTTCGCTTTGCCTCCCTACATGCCCTGCTGAACCAGGGGTTTTTATCTACACAGTGTTTACACTTGGGAGGCCTACTACTATAGAAGAAGTCCACCAAGGTTGTAACCATTGCCTGGTGGATTTTCCCCAGGTTTTTGCCATGTCCTGGATTAGCAGGATCACCGGATGCGGAGCTTGCCTTTTCTAGGAGGGGGATAATACTATTGTACATTTTTGACATTATTTCCGGGGATTGGTTTATTGTGGCCCAGCGGATACGTCTCCCTCCATCGATCACTGTAAGATCATTTCTAGGGGGGTTTACAAGACCTTGGTCTAATTCAGTCATACAAAAACCTAACAATATGACCAAAGGGTTATGGTGGCTTTCAATATGTGGATCAACGCTGAAATCTGCCACTTTGTGCCAAATTTCGACACTAGATAAGAAGTAGACAATTACTGATTCCTGGCCTAATCTCTCAAAGGTAGAGTGCCCTGTATTATCTCTCGGAAATCGTCCATTGCAAGCCCTCAGAGAAAAGGTAAGGGTAAGCGATGTCATTTGAAGGACTAATGGGGTCCACCCCCTTATTGGATATGTATTGGGCGCTGGGATTGACCAGATTGCATCCTCATCACTGGTGATAGGTTTCATAAAACCATTGAGGGGTTCATAGTGACAGTTAAAATCCCCACCAATCAAAAAGAACACATTACCCGAAAGGGAATTGAGAAGACTAGCCAAGGAGTCTAGAGTCGGGGATGTCCCTCCGTACTGGACTGGCCGAGAATAAACATTAATAATGGCCAGTTTTGGTAGATTTCTGTGAGTCAGGAGAAGGCAAGTAATATTTGGGGAGTGGGTGTCAACTCTTTTTACCACACATCCGAGGTGGGTTCCCACCCATATACATAGACCCCCCGATCTGACTTTACTGGGTGGGGGATATATATATCCGTTAAAAAACAGAATTCTCATCCTCTGCATCAAAATCAACTGGGGATGCTCTTTCACTATCAATGGGGCCTATTGTTTCACTAATCAAAGGGACTCGATTTATCCCCCCCGTCCGCCTTTCCACTGATAGTGTCTCTCAGCCTCTTATGCGTTATCAGTGTGGGCGGGACGGTGGAAGGTAGTCAAGCCACAAGATCTAGTACACTAAATCTAGTACTTACTGGAACACCTGGTGGATAGAAATTACTACCCACCTCTTCTCTATGACCCTGCCTAACCTGTTGGCCTCGCCATCCCCTGTTTCTACCATGGTAACCTAGGTTAGCACTATAGTTTGGGGGAGGGTAAAAGTAACTTAGATCCAAAGTCTGGATACTAGATCTAAAGTTTTTAGGGAAACCCATACAAACCTATTCCACCACCCTACTGTCCTTGAAATTAATGACAATGCAATCCCCCTCTATATCTTTGGGTCTATGTCCTACCCAACTCCCTCTTCTGGCAACCAGGATTTGACATTGGACATTTATCGGGAGGGGTCTATTATAGTTCAACCAGTGAATGGATTTGTTTTTCAATTCAACATAGGATTCAGTTCCACCATTTTCCAGTTCGGGGACCCCGGGCAAAACAACAGCATAGGGAGAGCTTTTGGGGGGTAGGTCAATATATGGGGGGGTAATCTTCGGATCTTCAACATTAGATTTCCCCTTCAACACTCCATTTGATGTTTTCAACTGACCCTCTCCCGATTGTTGTTGGGTTTTGCTTACTATCGGTTTGCAAGCTGTGGTTAAATGTTCCTCTGGTCCAATAATAATACTTGAGTCGTCTGCAATTTCCCTAGTCACCATAGGGTCCATAGGGTTTGGTGGGCGGCTGCGGGTCAATGAAGGATTAGAAACCAAAGATCCCTCAGATACATACTTTACTTGTACTTGGCCACACTTCGCCATTTTGTCCTTTATAAAATCCGAACTAGACCTAGAGAGTTCTTCGATTTTTGTTAGCCTTTTCTTGATTAACAATAATCTTTCCTCGAGGGGCTGCAATGCTGATGATATAAGGTCACCTATTTTCAGTAAAAAAGTTTCTTCCACCATCGATAGTGGGCTCACAAAATTGACCACATGAGGAGGGCTTATAACGGGTGGGCTCTCCAACGGGCCTTCGGTGGATTTAGGGTCCACAACAACCAAGTCATTATTATTATTAAGTTTTGTAGTCTTGGGCTTTCTTCCCCGCTGAACAACTCCTCCCCGCTTCCTCTTAGAAACCACCTCCTGGGGGTGCCCCTGTAGGTGTAAAAAGTACCAGGGGCTTCCGTATTGCGAGTTACTATACTGCCATTGGGATTTGTCACTACTCTATCAATATTTGCATCCGAGTGGCACGACTCTCCGGTCAAGGAAATATTGCCCAAATCTTCTAATGACTGACAATCCGGTTCGGGGGCCCGGCAACAACAGCCCTTTGCTGGCACCGCTCTGGTGTACGAGCCTTCGACAGGGCCCCCAGCGAGTATCTTTTCGTTAAAAGTGGGTCCTGAGAGAGCCGGCGCTCTGTTATGGCTATCTCATGAGCCAAAACAGACGTGGCCCTCGTAATAAATTGGTCTAATGACCCGGCTACATAGCCACCCGTCGTAGCTTTCTTCCCCCTTCCATCGCGCACCGCCATTATAAATAGAGATGCAAATAAATAACTGTTGACACTCAATGAGTACTTACACGACAGTGAGCAGTCCTCGATGATTTACATGTTAGAGGGGGGGCCTGGTCCGGTCTTCTCCGGGCTCCGACGGGCTTAAATGGGCTCACCTTTGGCCCAGGCTTCGCCCGGCGCGCGCAGCGGATCTCGTTAGGCTTTATATAGTAACAGTATTGGCGCCGATGCAGCAGGCTCAGGTGTGGGCTCTGGCACACGCCCCCCTGGGACTTGTAGTTTTGCTCCTGTCAGGTACCAAATCGGCGAAGCGGCTCTGTATCACTGATGAGAAAATATTCATGTGATTTGATGAATTCCGAGAAGAGAAGCAGAGTTTAGCTTTAAGCCACGAACCATCAGCAGACAGTTAACTAAACAGCAGAAGACGCGAGTTCAAACACAATGGAGTCTGGACAGTTCCAGAAGTGCAGTCTGATGTTCCTGGCAACTGGCTAAAGTGTTGCAGTTTGTTGTTGCTGTTAAAAAGTGACTTCTGTGCAAGATTGTGGCTGCAAAGCAACGATTTGCCGCTTTACTGCACAATGGCTTACAGGTACAATGTCTATATTTGCACATACAGGCTATCGGGTGTTCGTTACTCACAGGCCCCCATCTGCCCAAAACGGGATACTGCTGCACTTGGTTATTGGCCCCGGCAGGTCTTCAATAGTATGTGCCCAGCGAGGCCGACCCAGCCCCCGGTGTCTCGTCCTGCTGAGGAAGCTCGTCGGCGATCACAGGGCCAAAGGCGGCTCCACGAGTACGCACTGACCACACTTGCGGAGAACGTCCCGCCAGCAATCCAGCAGTGCACCGGGGGGAGGCAATGCCAAAAGCGCTGGGCACTCACCTTGTCCGATCCTCCGAGTCCCGAGTCCGGGCGGCTACCCCGTTCACACAGTCCGTGAGGGTGCCTGGTTTGAAGATGGCGGTTCTGTTCTCATGTCCCACGGAGGCCCAGCCTCACAGCCTGTCAGATCAAGTTGGAACTGGTCACCTGGGCAATTGCAGGGACAGAGGTCTCTAAAGGTTCGTTGTGTCCCTGTAGCTCAAACAGGTGGTCTGTCAACTGATCCTTGGAGTCACTTCTGGGGTCATGGGTTCTAGGCGAGCAGGGCCAGTCTTCCTTCAGATGCTTCAGACAGCTGGGAAGTCCTTATTGTTCTTCATAAGTCCAAGAGTGTTCTGAGGAGAGGGCGTGACAATAAAATAAATTTTCAAAACCACTTACCTTGCTACTGCCGACCGCGTCTCTCCTCCGTCCTCTTCTTCCTGGCTCCGGTTAGCAGCAGAACGCTCCTGGGCTCCCCAGAGCAAATCACAATGCTGCAGTGCAGTGTTGTGATTGGTCTGACACCATTAATCGGTGCTGAGACGGGGACTGGGAGGCTTTGCATGTTCCTCACCAGGCTGTGTAATGCAGCCTGGTGGGGAAGATGCAAAGTGCGCAGGACTATTTGGCCAGCCCAGAGGGCTGGCCAAGCAGTCCTGCGCACTCAGGAAATTAAAAGCACTCCTCCCACCTGCTCTGCCCTGCCCCACCCACCCCGAGAGCCACTGACTCTAATAGGAAAACTAAAATGATAATAATGATATGTTATTATCATTTTAGTTTTCCTATCGAGCAGTGGGGCGACGCTCCTCCGCCTTAGCAGAGGAGCCGCCACTGGACATATCTACACTCTATCAGCTCAGAATACGGAAAGTGCGGGTGCTCCCTTACACATTCCTCACAATATATAGTGAATGTTCAGTGTAAAGGGCAGCAGTTTGGCAAAAGATGGTCCATAGACAAAGCCACCTACGTTTTTCACTGCGGGGGAGTTTTATTGAAACTTTTTTTTTCTGGGGGATCATAGGGAATGAAGCTTGCACTCGTGGGATGACTTCCGGCTTTAGGGCTATCCGTTCTTTACTTTTTCATAAGATCAACGTCAATACCCGACATTCTTCTGTCTGCCAAAATAAGTCAGTGCATTTACGTAATACACAAGCAAACTAGCATACTCACAGGTTGGTAAGTTCTCAAAGGGCTTAAAATATGCCTTAATAACTGTACCAGACCAGACGCTTGTAACGGTTTGACTCTGTTGGAGCTTATTCATGATTGCTGACTCATGGTTGGCCACTTCTGGTGATAAAAAGTCATTCAGTTGCAGTCAGTGACTGACGCAGTGCTTAATTCATAACAAAACATTTAAAATATACGTAAGTGGAGGGTTTTCTTAGGAGCTGCCCACTTACACCGCTTTAGTCCATTTCATACAGGTTCTTTTTCATCCCTGCTTTCACCCTCTAATATTGTTTTTCTCTTGATGAAAAATCATCAAGCACGGTCCCCATAAAGGAGTGCTAGCAGGCACCACTGGCACAAATTAAGCACTCGGCGTTGGCGTGTATGAAACAAGCCTGTTGGACTCAATCAAGCTCCCGTTCACTAAAATGTAGAATGTTACAAGTTTGCCAAAACTAGCACGGGTTTCCCAGCCTTGTCTTCTAGTTTCTGAGTTTCATTCGTAAAGGGTTGGAATTGTCTTCTCAGATTTACAGGCTGCACACGTCTACTGTACTGTTAGTCATGTAGCGTAAAAAGCTCCTGAAACAAATACGTGTGTTTATCTGGAAATGGTATCCGTGCCGGTATTTTTATCAAACCATTGACTCATGCCTTTCCAACATTTTTTTGGCTTAAAATGTCTTCCTCTTGTTGGTTCGGAAATACATACCTATTGGCCACTGGAGGAATACCCAGCCTACGCTTTCTGCCACTGTAAATTAAGCTTCCTGTTCTGCCCCAGTGCCACGGCTCGAAATTCTGTTACAAAAGAAAAAATAATCTTGAGGTATTTTTTCTGGCATAGAAACGAGCGTCTCCTTTGCCTGGTCCTGAAGAGCGCCTCTTATTTCCCAGACTTGCGTTACGCACTGTTGGCTGTATTCTGGGTCGCTGGATTCTGGAGCAGTTAGTTAGTCGTGATAAATTAATTGCTTGCCCGCAGAGTCCCAGCAAGCCATGACTAAGTTCTTCCAGCACGTGGTCAGCAATTACACCAGTCTAACCGCGCTCTCCTGGTTGCTTTCTTTGGAAGGGACTCCGGTGCTGGGCTATATTTGCATTTTGTTTCCCTGGTAGTTGCCACTATCAATCAGCCGACGCCATTTTATAGTCGGTATTTTTTTTTTAATGTCTTTAGAAAACGATCGTGATGGGTTACAAGCAAACTCTCGTGTAAGAACGAAGCGGCATCGAAGGATTCTGCAGAATAGAGAGGCGTGAAATGGTGTCCGAGCGAGACCTTATGTTCGTCCACATGGGGAAATGTGAAGCAAAAACTAAGAGCGCAGGCCTCGAAGCTTTTTTCTAAATACGTGTTTTGTCCTGATGGCTGCACTCGTCGCTGCTGTGTATGGATAAAAGAGATTTACGAATTATGCCCAGATTTTCGTTGTGCTGTAACACACTTATAAGATAGCGCCTGTTCCGATGCGAGTGCTACTCACATACAATTAAACCAGTTTTGTAGAACAGTAACACTTCTATCAAATCTTCTTATAAAGAAGCACCTTTCTGTTGTGTGATGTCATCTTTCCCTTTAAGGTAGTGTATGTTATAGCAGTAGTATACTCACTGTATGACGACATTTGTATGGCATCGGATTTATCACCCTCCTCCCAGGCTGACTGTTATAAGAACCTCCAACCTTGGACTAGGGGCATTAACGCATGCCTCTGCGCCTCATTTGTAAGGGAGGGAAGTCTTTCCAAGTGCCCAAGCTCCTCCCCAGAAGCCTTATCCAAGCCCCAGACACCAGTAGCAGACCAAAAAAAACTGTCTCAAAAAGGGTGTTTTTTTAATGGCGGGTGGATGAGAGAGGGCATGCTTGTGTTTGGACCGTTATATCGTGAGCGGCAGGGATTTCAGAGGCCCCTCACCATGTTAGAAAGGGAAGGATTTCATTGCGCACTGCAGCAATATTTAGGCATTTCCTTGACTGGCTGTGGTTCATGTTGACTGCTGTAAAACACCCCAGCTCACACCAAGGTCTCCCACACTATTTGTCTGTTAACTCTATGCAATGTCTTGGAGAAGGAGCATCACTCTAATACTCACAAGTACTGGTGCGTCTCGTCTTTTTGTAGTGAGAACTCTGGTTCCCTTAGACACCAAACAAAATTGTGTAGAGTCCACTGGTAAATACATCCCTTCATTTGCCCCCTGTTGAGCTGCTTCATACTGCTTTTGAGTCCTTGGCCAGGAAAGTGACCTACTTGCTTAATTTTGCTCGTGCTCCATGGAGGCTACCCTTTAAGCAGGGCTTTAAACGGGATGAAAAAACTGTGGGTCTCTCAACGGGGCGTGGCCAATGTAATTAGGGCATGGCTTAAAAACACATAAGCTAAAAATCTGTGCTTAGCATAGTGTGCCGCCCGACTTGTATTTTGCTGTTTCTGTCATTGCACCAGATATATGATACAAGTAACATCATACCTATAACAAGTCAGGACTATTGGCTTTGTCAATGGTTGTTAGTTGCATATGATAAATAAGCAGCAACTATGGCTTGTATATAATATTGAAAAATCTTCCACTTTAAAGCCCTGGTGACACCACTACAATGTTGCTGCTCCTGAGTTTCAAAAAAATTAGGGAAATCCAGAGAAAAAATGACAATCTTTAAAGGATTTCCCTTCCCCATCTACGCTCACCTGGCATGACGTCACACCGTAACTTCTCCACTAGTGAGAAGTGAGCAGTGTGTGCACACCCACATGGACGTGCCTGCTGTCACTGCAGTCCGGAAAAAAAAGTACCGCCTGTGCCGGGGCACAAAACAGAGCCCGATAGAGACCCGTTTTGAGCCCCCCTTTAAAAAACTGCCGGTGCTCAGCACCGATGAGACCCGGCCCACTTAAAGCACTGCCTTTAAGCTAAAGTTAATTTTCTTTTCTGTTGTATCTTTGTCATAATCTTGGATACTTTCCTTTATGACTGTTTCTGACAAACCTTCCTCATCATTAATCTTGTGAAAAAGAAATGGCACTAGTTTTAAATACTGTGCCTGTATGATTATTCTGCCAGAGACAAGCCTGTTGGTTAACCAGTAGAGTGTAATGAAACCTCCCTTTCTTTGGTAGTATGTCCCAAGCGCACAATCCTGCTAGAGGCAGAGAAGCGTAGAACGGGCCTTCCCGCTAAATAATGAATAGTCACTGACTTACATCGAACTTCAACAATATGTAGAAGAAACTATTTAGTCATTCTGTTTGGCCCATCTCGATGATGAACAGTATGTTGCAGAAGTTGATAGAGGATTTGTCCTTGTAAAGGCAAAACAACAGTAAGCAGGGATCTGTGTTCGATGCTTAAAAAAAACAATTTGAGAACGGCCTAAAACAGAGTAGAACTCCCAGTGAAGTGATATTTGAATCTGATGGTACATATTTTTTTAGGAGCAAATGAACAAGAACGGATGCTCCAAAATTCGGAAAAAAACCTCGAGTTTAACTTGTTGCTAGTATCAACTTCTCGTTCAAAACATCACCTTCCTTTACCGGTGGAATTAGCTGGGAGAAGGGAAGGAAGAGAGTGTTTATATTTGTGTGTAATGCTGTAAATCTCAGTGAAAAGGATGTTGCAAAAGCACGCCTTGCCCTAAGATTGGTTGTACCAGTTTATTCTATTCATACCTTCTTGCAAAAGTCACCTAAAGGTTTAGGTTTCTATACAACTGTGTATAAATTACACAAAAGCATATTTAATAAACTTGCTTTCATGAACTTTGTTGTAGTTGTAGGCGAGCCACTGGAAACTAGAGCCAGGCTCGAACCTGGATCCTGGTTCTGGCTTAGCTCGAGGTACTGTTGGAACCTGGAGCCACTAACGAGACGAGCTTGCGTTTGACGTATGCCTGGCATCCTCGCTATACCCAATTTGTGGTGTTGCGGCCAAAGCTGCCATCTTTGGAACTGTTGAACCCGGTTCATAGCATCGGCTCAACATCCTGCGATTCTCGGCAAATCACGTATTTTCCACCTGCCTAAAAAAGGATTGTGACCTTGTGTAATGTAACTGGTGCTCCTGTACAGTTCTCCAATACCTTCCGGTCGATGCTATGTCAAAACTGCAGAACAATGCACAAAGTGGTAAAAACAAAGCATTAACATAAATAGGGGAGGCAAATAGATACCCATTTAGTGGCTGATTTCTACAAAGTGAAACAAGAAAACCTGGATAAATCACGGCTTGCTTCTTAAATTGTGTGATCTTAGGCAAATATTTTATTTCATCAAGACTCCTTTTTCTTTATAATCACGTATGAAAGCATGGCTTAAGAAATCAGGTGCACAAAAACATATTGGGTTAGATTTAATATACCTTAATGTTGCTTGATAATAAACTTGGCCACATACAGGGTTTACATTAGAACTATTTTACCTCTTAATTTATGATTGGCGCTGTTGCCAGGATGAGTGCGGGGGCTGGAATGATTTCTAAGTTCATGTTTGAAAACTTATAATAAGTACTTCTCAGTGCAGTGTTATAATGTGATCTATGAATGTCAAAACTTCTACATGTTAAGGAAATATACTATTTTGAATTTTGAAAAGATTTTATCATGTTTTACTTGATGTTTGTTGCATGATTTACATAGCAAATATTTCCATTCTCGTGCACAGGCTCTAAGAGCTAGGCCAGACCCTTGGCTTGGCTCTACCTATTAATTTGTTGGCTCGCCCACCTCTATTTTGTTGTGCTCTTTAATTTAAAGTGGACAGAATCGTTCTACTTCTTTAAGGGTTGTTGGAAAATTACTTACCAGACCTTTCACTCTGTTCAAGGTATATTTGTCCTGTGTAACAACTGTCTTTACTACTTGCATTTTAAATATCATGTTTAACTTCCCTTTTTGGTGTGTAGTGTGAGTTTATCATTTTCCAGTTCGTAAATAAATAATGGTTTCTACCTTTTAATTCTTCATGTTTTTATTTCATTTATGGCAAGACTAATTAGTGCCCTTCCCAGAGGTTGCTTTAAACAATTCCAAATCATTCAGATTTCTGCAACCCCTATGTTATCGTCTATAACGAAACACATCGAGGCCCTCACGTTAAACCTAATTTTATTTTGCTCAGTGTTAATTCTAAATGTATAGCTGTATTATCTGTATTTAAGGTCTCACCAATATCAGATATAATTATCTGTTAAATCAATGTCTCTGAAATAATAAAAAATCACAAAGACTAAAGGGCAAACGTGTTACGACAGAATTACTCCTATGTCTGGAGCAAACTGTTCATTTTGCTTATTCCTTAAGTATCCCAGCAGCACTTCAGGAAATCTGTGATGCAAATTTTCTGTAGATTTTAATTGAGTAGAATTGATAACTGCACGGTTAACGCTTTGAGGAAAATTCTGCATGAGCAGACGTTACCAACATTTTATCCAAGTTTTCCTCCTTTATACAGTTCTCTAAACCAGTGTACCGTTAGGATGCCCAACTTCACCCTTACATGTATAAATCGACACACAACATGTCAATTTAAACTGGAACTTATTTGAGATTTGTCAACTCCTAACAACAGTATATGTTAGCCTTATTTACAGATTATATTATTTGTTTAATTCACAATATCCCTTTTACACAGGAGTTTGGGTACTTTCAAAGCACCACTAAATTTAAAATAAGAGAAGATAATCTCAGAGGTTTAAATTTCATTGAAGCTATGCAGCACTTTAAGTTTGTGTCTGGCTTCGGTAAGTAAAAGAGGAATATATGTGATATCTATGGCTAAATGTCACTAATTACTATCTGCATTTATTTAATGCGATGTTTTGGGCATGCTGGCAGATTTGTTAACAAAATAAATTAACCTTAATTAGGGAAGTCATGGGCTACACATGGGAAGTATGAACAATGCATTTTCTACTGAAGCTTTAATGTGACCTGCAGGGCCTCCACATGAACAATTTTAAAACAGGTTGCTTAGTGTATCACTACATTTCCTTTCTTCAGTTTAAACATATGACCAGTGATAAAACCCCACCGAAATTGAAATATCCCTAATCAGTCCAAATATGTAAAAAAAAAGAGTACTTGTATTGGAAAATATGTGGCGTGGTGACTAACAGCAAACCATCAGCACAAATTAAGTTCTGCCTTTATCCATTCCTAGATTCGTATGACGACAACACTTCACATGCTGGGGCTTTAACATCTGCACTAAGAATTTATTTTAAAACCAAAACTAATAGTCCAAGCATGTATACAAAGCATAGTTAGTAAAAAAGATGGGATTGGCTAAAGGTGGCACTCTTGATAATGGGCCCTTTTAGCAGCACTGAATAGCTTCACTGTAGTAGAAGCACTTCCACATTGTAGTGTAAACAGTACAGGGAAGTTGTGGGGAGCCAACAGAGTGAGGCTTCAGATTCTGAAGTAAATGGGTACAAATCAGTTTGAACTTAGGATGTGATAGAGTCCATAAATTTACACTCAAAAACTATTTAGTTTAGTAGCTGAATGTGCAATGATCAACTCTCATCATTAACTGAACTTAAGCTGTCAATGCAAATTAACTTTGTAATGCTTGAGTTGTTCCTTGATTCACAATACGATATTCCAAGGTCCATCACCAGAGAAGAGAAGGATCTAGCGCGAAAACACAGCCTAACCCAGCAAGTGATGGAAAAATCAATTATTGAACCATGTCGTTAAATTAAGATTTTTGGGGCCCAGAAGACACTGAAAAAACCCAACTGGATGCCACAAAAATGAACCCTGAAAATAGATGCCCTTCTTATAAAGGAATGCACAGCAACAAACTAGTTTCTCTGTCTGGCCTTCTCACTATTTTGAGTGGCGCATGGCACTTCAGATGAAGGAAGTCCCTCTTTCGTAAATTAAACTTTATAACTTTACAAGCACAAAATCAGTCTTTTTAAGTGGCTATACGGCCTCCTTTCCCCTAGAACATGGGTACTCACAAACATTTTACCCGGGGCCACAAAGTTTGGTCTTTGGTGTGACCGAGGGCCACACTATTGCCAGCAGAGGAGGGGGAGGTGTAAAGTGGGTGTAGGGGAAGTGAAGCATGTATATCTAGTGGCTGAACTCCACTGGCAATGTGAAACTAGAAAACATGAGATGAACCCCAGCTTCTCTTCTTGATTAAATTGTGTGACCCGGGGCATTTCTTTAATTTCAATTTTCATCCTTTTTCTTCATTATAACATATATGAGGACCTCGAAATACTTGACATCAGGATGTGCGCTATACAAAGCTATCTCCTGTGCTTGGATGTAATCACTTGGAATTGTTGTCAGGGTGGGGTGAATGGGGGGGGGGGCTGTTAGGGGAGGGAGCATGAACTTTTTTAAAAAATTTATTTTTGTATTTATTAATTTTACCCCAAACACAAAGGATATTACAAACAACAAGTCATGACAAATTCATCAGAGATAAATACATTAAGCCTTTGGAACATGATGGCAACCATCAACCATAAAAAAAGAGCATTTAGGCAAGATATAAAATGATTAAAGGAAACAAATATCTCCCCAGCCAGGATGATTAAGAAAGAAAGAAAGACCAGAAAAGTGCTTGTACATAAATACAATAGAGTATCATTCTCTTCATTAGCTTACTAACATAACCACAGAGGAAAACCCCTAAAGAATAGCTCCTTTTAACAGACAATCAGCTGCTACACAGAAGACTATTGTCTAATTCTATTTTTTACTGAATCCATCCTGCGATAGGAGCCCATATTTTCTGCCCCAGCTCCCGTCTCCTTCGTCCTCTTAGCTGATATACTGAGGATTCAATATTAAAAATAGCAAGTATCCTTGACTGCTAATTTTTAAAAAGTAGGAGAATCAGGACTTAACCATTGGGAGGTAGTACATAGACGCACAATTGCCATTGCAAGAAGCAAGAATCTAGGCACAGGTCTTGGCCTCGTATTTCTCCCCAAATTACCTTCCATGGCCAAAATTACCAGCTCTGGTGTAATTGTTACTGAGGTCCCTGGGATCATAGTCAAGAAAGATTTAATATCCTGTAAAAATATCGCCAAGCTAGGGCAAGAATAAAACATATGAAAAGTATCTGCAGCCTGCAACCCACATCTACTACATTTACCACTCCTTGTTCCCCCCAATTTAGCTATCTTTGCAGGAGTATAGTAAAGATCGAAAACGGACATAATGCGTTGACTCCTCAGGTTTCCAGTTATTAGAATCTGATTAGATAGTTTGAGAGAATCCTCAATGCTAATTCCTTCCTTCCCGAATCTTCTCTCCCATTTAATATTCTGAATACAAATGTCGTCAGGGAGTACTTCCAATAGTTTTTGATATATACTCCCTATCCGAGATTTTGCTCGTATTATTTCCACTAACTGTATCTTTTTCAAATCTTAGAGCTGACCCTTGGGCATTTCTCCCCCCAAAACTCCGGATCTGCAAATACTTAAAGTCTTGTTTGCACAAACCAAACTTCTCTTGTAAAAACAAAAATGAAGCAATTTGACCTTCCTTACAAATATCCCCCAAAACACAAATTTCTATATTCCCCCACCTGAAAGTAGTTTGGTCCTGAAATATTGATGGCAAGATACCAGTATCCGAAAATGGAGTATATACATTGATAAGTAAAATCTTCAATTTGCGTCGCATCTGTCTCCAGATAGAGTATGCTGCCATGATTATCTTAAATTTAGTCTTTTTGTAATAACTAGGTTCTAGTATCTTAACCAAACATCCCTTCCCCAGCCCTATTTCATAAATGGTCGGTCTAACAGCCAGCGAAATTTCAGCCTTGTCCCCAGTTAAATGTATCCCCGTATGTTGTAAGATGGATGCCCAATGATAAAAAAGGAAGTTAGGAACAGCCCATGCCCCCGGTGCCTTGGGAGAGTCATCCATTTGGCCGCTCTCCTCGATTTACTGTACCCCCAGAGGAACCTAGAGCAAATCCTTTCGACCCTTGCCAAACAAGATGCAGAAAATTCCAAAGGCACAGTCCTAAAAAGATATAAAAATTTAGAGAGGACCATCATTTTAATAACGTTACTTCATCCATACAGGGATAGGTGCAGATGATCTAACCTCTCCATTTTCTTATTAACTGTGTCAATCATTGGCGCAATGTTCACTTCAGGGATTCGGTCCACCGCTGGTGTAATCTTAATCCCTAAATACGTTGCCTCAGAGACAATTGTGAGATTTACAGGGAACATCCTATCAGAGTGTAAAATTTGAGTTTTATCGATGTTTAATTTGTACCCCGAAAAAACACCGAACCGTTCTGCCAGAGCCTTTACTGCTGGGAGAGCCAAAATGACATTGCTGGTAAGTATCATATTATCATCCGCATATGCCAGTGTCCTATACTCAGTGTTATTGACCCTAACTGGTTAGATATTCATGCTCAATTCCAATTTATTAAGGAAGGGGTCAATGTATATTGCAAACAGCAGGGGAGAACACGGACACCCCTGCCTAGTACCTCGACTTATATTGAATGATTTTGATCCCTGTCCGGAAATACGAATCCCAGCTTCCGGTAGTAGATAAAGTGCCTGAACTGCTTGAATAAATTCAGTGCACATCCCCTTCCGTCGTAGGACGGACCACAGAAACCGTCAGAAAACCCCTGTCAAACGCTTTCTCAGCGTCCAACAGGATCACCCCTAGCGGTGATTCCGTGGCCCGAGCCAGTCAAGAAGGGCAATGACTCGACTAACATTGTCTGACGTGTCCCGACCTGGGATGAACCCATGCTGGCGAACTAAGACCAAAGGGGTGATGACCTTTCCTAACCTAAAAGCAAGTATTTTAGAATAGATCTTACTGTCGGAATTAATAAGTGAAATCGGCCTATATGAGGATGGACTAAGTTCAGGTTTGTCTTTTTTTTTTTTTCCACCACGATAGTAGTCTTTCGCTAAGAATCAGGAGTGCAGCCCCTTTGGGCTGACTGAAATAAAGATGAGACATCTGGCTGGAGTACTTGCCGAAATGTACTAAAAAAATTCCAAAGGAATTCCATCTGGACTCACGGCCTTGCCAACAGCTAAAGTTATAGCACTCTCCACCTCATCCCATGTAATCGGGGCTGCCAAAAGCTCATTTTGATCGAGTGTGACCTTTGTTGTTTCGAGGTCCATAAAGAACTCTTCTGTTGATTCTTCCCCTAACTCCCCCTCAGTGTGGAGTTGCCTAGAGGCAAGATGGCGGCCGCGTTGCCGGTCGAGTGAGCTGGGTCTCCGAGGCTCTCCTGGCTAACCTCTCCCCTTCTTCCTCCCTGGTCTTTAAATGATATAGAGGAGAGAAGTACAATCGTGTCTGACTCCCGTTATGATCTGGCGTTTGTGGCTCGTGGAATTGCCTCCACCCATCAGAGTAGTTCACGCGGGCTCCCTCTTCACCGCAGCGCTTACAGCTGCTCCGTCAGAGGCAGTAGGACCCGGGGGCTGCTTGCGGATCCTGGGAGTCCAGGGAAGACTGCTGCTGACGGCGATGGCGGAGACGCGGGAACACGCCGGTTGGCGGCCGGGCTCTCTTCAGGATCTGTAGGACTGGGACCCGGTGAGCGTGCAGGGAAAGAAGACGTCTCTGCTCGCGGGCGCCAGACGGTCCCTGCTTTATTTAAGGGGCAAGCAGGGACAGCTAAAACTGCGGAGGGTTCAACTGTAAGAGGTAATGCTGTGGGGAAAGCTCCAACGACATATTTGATACTTGCTGAGTCTCATGAAGCGCTTACCCAAGGTACTCTGTCCACTTCTTTGACTGAAGCAAGGGTGTTGAGTCTGTTGGAAAGGGGAGGACACAGAAATCTTTAAGGGATACTGTCCTCATTGGTTCCAAGGGAAATCAGGATACTCTGCATATTGCTGTTGGGTCATTTATAGCAGAAGGGGTCATACTTGATAACCAGCAGGAAACGAGCCTTATGGGAATTGCAGCTCCTGAAAATAACAGCCAAGTGAAAAAGGTAATCGGCCAGAAGGATGGAAGTATCCCTAGCCAGAAGATCGAAGCAGAGGTAACGGACCTCCAGCAGGGATTCCGAGATGAAGAATATTCAGCCATGGCTTTTGTAAAGGAAGGGGATTCGGCGGATACGTTTTATTCTATGTCAGGCCCCTCCAACTCCTCGGGGGATGAAAGTCCCGGAAGAGACTGGGCAGAAGATGAAAGTGATGCAAGCAGTCTGCGTTTGGAAGAGTTAGAGACAGGAGATAATTCTCCATATGCTCCTGGAACGGTACGCAAGCAAAGGGAGTCAGGAGATATCTTGTTAAAAAGGCTTCAGACTCAACCGGTTCAATGGTGTGGGACTACTCCTTCTCCCCTAATTTGGCTGGCAGTGATGCGGCTGTCGCAGGGGGACCCACGGGAACTGTAAGTGCAAATTCAGGAGATCCGGATGAAATTACGCTCTCTACCATTTATCAGAGCATAATGGCTCTTCGAGAAGAGACTCGGATAGAAAGCTCTAGGACCCAAGGAGCATGCCGTAAATTACAGAACTCGGTAGGCAGGGTGGCTTAGACATGTTCAGAATTTGCAGCTAGGATTGGAGAAGCCGAAGCCAGAATTTCAACATTGGAGGATGAGCTTGCTGCGCAAAAATTTGTATGATTCCCTGAAGGCTCAGAAGGAAGACACGTTATGGAAGTTGACCGATTAGGGTATTCCTGAGGGCACAGAGAGTGCAGACGTTCGGCAGTTTGTGGTGGAACTTTTTGTGGAAGCATTTCCTGAACTTGCACAACAGGACTGGAAAGTGGAGTTGCAAAGGGCCCACAGATTTCCCTTTAACCAGCGTAAAAAAGCAGGGCAAGCTGTTGAAAAGCCTACAGCTATCTTTATATGTCTTAATAATTTCTTGGCCCGAGAAGCAATATACAATTTGGCCAGACCGGATAGGAAAAGGGCGGGGAGGGGCTGTGAATTTTTTGTGAGACCCGATTTTTGTCAGGTGTCAGTAGAAAGAAGGTGGCAGCTGCGACAAGTGATCCCTTTGTTTCAGGCAAAGGGAGCGCTGGTCTTTTTGCTTAACCCTGCTAAACTAAAGGTGGTGTTTAAGAGTTAGACGCAATTTTTTTCTTCGGAAATATTAGCAAAATAATTTTTGCAATCAATTTAGGATGGAATTGTCAATTTACAATTTATTGTAAATATAAGATAGAATGCGTTTGATGGTTCATGCTGGGTATCTGATGCCCATCTGATATATGCATTGATATTAGAATCGGCTCTCCCCCTTTTTTATTGTTGCATGCTTTTTTCTTTTTTGTCTGCCTTTTTCGCCAGAAAGGGGGGAGGGAGTCCAGGGGAGAGGGGTGGTGGCCACCTCTCCACCACTGAGGACCCTTGGTCCTTTTAACTCACGTGGTTAGGTGGGAGGAGGGGTTCAGGGTGGAGGGTATCTGGTCATGGCACTTGTTCCTATGCAAGGAAGAAAGGAACGCTTGGTTTAATTTTGAACATATACTGGGACTGTTTGGCAAGTTTTAATATGGCATATGCTATCCATAAGGATGATGGTTGGAATGCGTATCTGTTCATTGAACATATGTGGTTTGAATGATAGGAAAAAAAGAGGGCCGTTGGCCAAGGTCATACAATTTATGCAGATGGATGTGTTGTGTATGCAAGAGACTCATATACCTTGGAACAAACGCGGATGGTTGAAGGATTTAGGACTTGACTTATTGGCCTGCACTCGCCAAGGTACTACAACCAAGGGGGTGGCTATTTTAGCAAAACGAGGTATCTGAGTTCGTAAACGAGTCAAGAAGGACGGACTGGGACGCTGGGCCATTGTTGAACTTTGAGTTAATAATGTCCCTCTTTCAATTTGTTCCATATATGGATCTAATTTATGATCCGGATGTCCTGAATCATTTAAGCATAGAACTGACCCTATGGCCACATCCGTTGATCTTTTGCGCAGATTTTAATATTCATTTAGATAGTGACTTTAATCTTATTGGGGATCTCCTGTATCAAGGAAGAAAGGTCAGCATTTTTAACGCTCTCCAAGGACTAGCTAGGGAACATGGGTTGACTGATGTCTGTTATAGACATAGACAAATGGACCCAGGGTTTACTTTTTATTTGGCCCCTCACAATAAATTAGTTAATTTGGATTATTTTTTGTCTCCCATCAGATGGCTGAGATAGCTAGCATTGAGATTTCTCCAAGGGTCATTTCAGAACATAATACATTAGTAGTAGAATTCCCACTAATTAGCATCTTAAGAACTCAGAGGCCATGGACTTTTGCAAGAAAATTATTGTTGGATCAGTCATACTGTGAATACATGGCCAAGTGGATTTGGGAATTTTTACTTTTTTTTTTTTGATAACTCTGTTTATTTAACTTACTGAAACAGTGGCCATGACATACAATTCTGTACATTATAACTTACAGTTGCATCCGTTCGTCACAGGTGCCAGTGCAAAGCTCGGTTCTTCAGCGGGTATAGGTAACATATATGCATTGCAGTTTATATTGTACAGTGGTCTTCTGGGGACGAGACAATTGGTGGTTCACATAAGGGAATTTTTACATTTTAATAGAAATATAGCTTCCGAAATCATGGTCTGGGACGCGTTCAAAGCTGCCGTACGTGGTGAAACTCTTAGTTTTTCTATTTTTCGCCAGAAGGCAATATTGGGAAAGATTAGGGGATGGGTTGAATAGCTAAGGGCTGCTGAGGTTGATCGTATGGGGAAAATAGCTGTGGGTCAAGATACAGAAGGGTGCCAACAGTTAATTGCTATTATTAAAGCTAAAATACACCAGCATTTTGGGGAGGAGCTTGCTACCAAGTATATGCAGTATAATAGACTGAAATATATGAACTTGGAGAGAATACAGGGAGGGTCCTGGCCAAGCATCTACAGCAGAGAGAAGTCTCAAATAGAATTTGTAAAATGACAGATCACTCAGATCAGACACAGGACTCTCCAACAGGAGTTCTGGATGTATTTCAGAGTTATTATGAGCATGAACGTTTCTAAATGAATGAAAACCATCACTTTAAAATATTACTTCAGAATGCACTGCTATAATTTGATTTACTAATGTGAAATTGTTCTACATTCAATTAAATATACTCTTTGAGTTTTGAAAGGACTATTGTAGTTTTACATGGTTGCTGTCTTTAAAAATGAAGGTGTTCCTAACGTTGAGGGCCTAGTTACTTCCTTTTGCTTAACTGCAATTAACCCTGAATTAAGTGCTTGCTGTATATATATTTTTTTTAATGTTAGTGCTGAGTCAAGTAAACAGCAGCCCAGTGCTGCTGCAGCTCAGGAGGCAGGCGATGGGACAGGGGGTCTACAAAGAGAAACAGCCGAATAATGATACTAAAAATGGAGTGGGAGACTTCTGGAAGAAAATGTATAGGCGACAAAGATGGAAACTTTTGTTTTCTGGTCCATCCCGGAGTTTGATTACTCTCTGTTGAAGTATCATTTGAAAAGTACTTTTTCTGAAAGATGGAATGTTGTGGGTGCATCTTGGGTCAGAGAGTTTCACAAGCTGGCTGCCAAACCTCAGAAGGATTACTTCAGGGCTAAAGGGAACTTGAATTTAGAAGTATCTAGGGTTAATGAGGCCTTTCTTCTTAATAGTCTTTCGCCTTCTGATAGCGATGATATAATTATATCGGTCTGTGGTTATGTACAGCTTTGTTGGTGATGCCTCCACTCTTGAACTGCGCCACAAGTGGGAGCCAGTGGTGGTCTCTCAGAATCGGAGGGATATGATCAAGTCGTTTTTTCTGAGCAAAGAGTTTAGCAGTGATGTGGAAGATGACTTTGATCCGGACCACTGTTGACGAAGGAATGCCTGCAAGGACGTAATCGCCCATGTTAATTCTTGAAATTATTTGAACCTGGGCTGTGGATCTTAATTAATTGGAGTAGGGTAGATTTTTGATTTTCATAAGTTGGCGAGGGTGTAAGTTGGCAGATTGTGCCATTTTGTTCACTTGAGCTGTTAAAGTGAAAGAAGAATGTAGTGTGAAACCGAGGATTTGACTATGTTGTTCTGTTCTGGGTTGAACCCTTATCAAGGATTGTTCTTTGAGCACTGTTGGATCACTGTTGGCTGGGGAATTGTGGAGGGATTACAAGGAATTCCATATTTGTTTGGTTTAGTGTAAAGCAGTGTGAGTCCATCCAGTCATGAAAACATTGTTTTCTAGCCCTTTTATGAGGTAAGTCCTATACCAAAGATAGTTTTATGTAAAGCTGGGTGTCATTAGCATATTAGTGTAGCTTTACGGCCATGTTGTTCAGGAGCTGCTCGAGGGGCTGTAGTAAAAGTGGAATAGTACAATGGAGAGTATGGAGCATTGTGGTACTCTGCAGGATATTCATTCTGTTACTGATATGAAATTCCCCAGTTTTATGAGCTGGGACATGCCATTCAGGAAGGAGCGGAACCGGCTTAATACTGTTCCTCTGAGGTCCATCCTAAGTTCCAGAGTCTTGAGGAAAAGATTGTGGTTCACTTTGTCAAACGCCGCTGATAGATCTGAAGGACCACTAGACAAACATCGCCTTCATAGAGGATGCTGTACATGCCATGTAGTATGTATCTTCAAAGTTGCCGTTTCAGTGCTCCCACCTTCTCTGATTCTAGATTTAATAGTGGCGAGTAAGTCCTTGTTCCTTATGTATTTGTTTGTGGAATGCAACATATGTTTCAATGACTTTCCTTCACCAAGGTATGTTACTGACGAGACTGAAATCTCTAGGGTTCCAGGATAACCATTTGGTTTCTTGAGTATATGTGAAATCTGGCCCGGTTTTAGCTTGTTAGGGATGAGTCTTTGGGATAGTGATGCATTGATTAGTGTGAGCCAGGTTGGTGCAAATATTCTGAAGTTCTCTTTGAATATCATGGCTGGGATTGAGTCTCTGAAATATGGGGTAGGTTGTGTTTTGTTGATTATTTTAGGAAGGTCTTTGGTATCGAGCTTCTGAAATGACACTCACATGTTGGAGGATTGAAGATAGGTGGTGGGGAGATTTAACAGCGAAGGTCGCTTTCCGTGTTGCAAAATTGTTGCATTTTAAAGTAGAGAGAGTGGGAGTTTCTCTAATGAAGATAAACAAGGCAGGAGAGGGGTTCAGTGAGTAAGAGATTAGTTCCGTAAAGAAGGTTGCCTTTGTATTTTGTATTTCTAATTTGAGCAGCTTTCTGGCTTTTTTCAGTTTGGAATTAGATCTCAGATTTTTTTTTTTTGCCATAGGCCATAGTCGTTGCAAGGTTTTTATGTATTTCTTGCTTTCGTGTACAGCTTCATTGAACCATGGTATGCTGGATGTGCATTTTGAAGTTTTTTATTTTGCCGGAGCTGAACTGTTGGCGAAATCGTCAATTCATTTTGTATAGTAATGAACACAGATGTGGTTATTCTGTTCAGTCTTATTGAGTATAGGTAGTAGTAATTCTGTAAAGGCCTCTGTGAGGAATAATATGTGGTTGTGAACCAAGATTTTGCAATTGGGAGGATTCTTGTGTATGAGGTTCACCGTTGGGAAGTTGAACTGTAGAGGGAAATGATCGGTTTAGTCCAATTCGACAGGAGGGAGGCACATGCAGCTCTCAGTAGATGTGAAACATAAGTGTAAGATTTCTTCCTTTTTGGGTCGTCGGAATGTTAGGCAATTGAGTGAAGTGGTGCATTCTCATTTCATTTTGATTGAGAGTTACCACAGTGAGTATTGAAATCTCCCATTGGGATGTTGTTTGGGAGAGCATCTTTATGGGAGCTACTTATTCAGAGACGCGTTCCACACACTTTTCAGAGGTTTGGTGGTCGGTAGGTTATGTGGAAGTAAATAGTTACGGAGGAATTTGCTATCAGTGCAATTTTCATGCTTTCAAATCAATCGACTGGTGACAAGCGAGAGAGTCTCTAAAGATTATTGCCACCTCGTCGCCAATTTTGCCTAATCTGTCCTTGTTAAGCCATCTAAAGCTTCATTGGTTCTGCCTGTGTCTGATTTAATAGAAGCATAATTTTCTTGTAATGCTAACTCACTCTCAACCATTTCTTGCTTCATGAACCTTTCTATTATTTCCTGGTTACTTTTCTGTTTGTTTTGGTGTGTTGTAAGCCACCTTATTACAGCCTGGGGTGCTTCTGCACTATACAAAACTGTTAAACAAATAAGTCATGACATTTTAACTGATTTGAAGAGTGGTGAAGTGTGAGTGCGGATGGAGTAAAGAGTCAGAATAATATAATTACATGTGAAAGTGAGTGTTTTGATGCAAAATGTAAATTTGCCTGGGCTCTGAAGATCCTTTGACCGGTCAAAGGGGAACCAGGGTTGGTTGAACATGTGAAGAATAGCTCATCGTTCCATGGGGTGTATGAGGTCAAGAAAAAATAAGATTGATAGGAGGGGGTTGAAAGATTTATTTATTTATTTTATTTTACAGAGTTTTATATAGCGCAAACTTGACCCACAGGCATCGGTTACCAGAGCGCTTTACACAAGCACCATTTGCGTTACATGAGGACACATTCATTTCTTAATATTTTTTTTGTTAGGCATGGGGAGATTAAGTGATTTACACAGAATCACAGGATGTTGTGCGTCCTCGCCTAGACTCAAACCCGGTTCCCCAGATTTGAGGTCGACCGCCCTAGCCGTTAGGCCAACTCCTCTCCTCTCCAAGATGGGCAGAGTACGAGGAGGATGATCAGGCATATTTGACTTTTATTAGTGTTTTAACAGAATTTCCTCTGAGATGGCATAGAGTGACAGCACAAAAGGGAACAGATCTTTTACCACTTGGCTTCCCTTCTACAAGATAGAGGGAACTGATGAGGGAAACCTAAACAGTCAAGACCGAAGCAGGCATTTAAAGTAATCTTACCTCCATTGACTCACACTCTAAAATGTGAACAGTGGGAAATCTACTAGCCACCATTTACCCTGAACCCTGAACCAAAATGTTGAATTTTTCACAACGCTGACGGTCATAGATAAAACCAGAAATACAATGAAATTGCTCATAAAGGATAGAGACGAACTAGTGAATGTATGCACATTTAAAACATCTCCCTGTAGGTTCCTTTTCTTTCAGCAGCCTGAACATTTTTTTAAACCCCTGGTAGGATTTTTGCATAGCCATTTCCTCACCTTCCATTTTAAGTTTAGGAGCCTGGAGGATGATTAAATGTTTAGTTATTTTTTTTAATTATGCATGCACTTAGATACATGGAAGCATTTGAGAGCAGTGTCTCTCAAAGGTGTCTGAGCTTCAGGCCCTCACAATTTATACAGCAGCTTTGGTCTCAGCTGCAGCCATCAAATCAATTCATCTTATAAATGGGGATGATAATTGCTGTCTGGTGACAAAGTGTGTAATTATAATCACAATTGTCCCTAACAGCTCATACTCACCTCCTGCATTGACTGTGCTTTAGTAAGTGAACCAGCACTGTTCTTGGTGGCCCAGTATAGGCGTTTGCTAGAACAGGTATGGTATTCCGTTTTAGGTCCTTTTGATTTTAACATGCTGACATAGTAATCTATTAAAATATTTTACATTTAATTCAAAATATGCAGGTCTATCGTGATTGTCAATCCTGCCATTCTCTAAGAAAACCTGTAATACTATTTTGATGTTGTTTTCTCTTAGTCTATCCTAAATGTGCACATTTAACTGATTTTTTAATTTTATTTTTACTGACCTCTTCAAATGTATAAAATAAATGATGCAAGTACTTTGGGAGTAGAAAATACGCCAAGTACAGACCCCAATTTTCATTTGGCAAACTATATATACTGTGACCTAATTTCGCTACAGGGACTTGTGATTCTTCCCTTTACCCTTTGGTCAATTTACCGGTATCATGTGCAGAGTCATTGCATCCAGTTTTCGCGCATTTCCCTTATTTGTGTATTTTTCTTGTGCAGATATTGTCAGGTACCACATAGCAAAATGTGCATGGGCTAAAACCGAGGGCGTGCGAAACTGCACTCTACATGGAATACCTGGACAGTGGGCAAACGTTGTGTGCACCTGTTCCCTGTTTTACCCCAAAGGCCAGAATGAGGGTAACAGGGGAACTGCAGTTTTTGTTGTTAGGCACATTCAAGGGCCTTATCAATAGTATGCATTCAGTATCGCCGTACAATATGTGTCCGGGCCATCAAAGAAATCTGAAAAGTTTTTTCTTGCAGAAAAAACATTTTTTAATTGCCCTTCGTTCATATCGAAATCCAAAGACATAGTACTATTATTACCTAACATCACATGAGTTGTTAATAGCATTTTATTTTTTATTGGCTGGGCGTATCATTACCAGTTCAATCAAAACTGTTGGTAGACTCCAGATGATAAGGCAGGCAGAAGTTTTGTGATTTTAATGTTCGTTGCCTCCATTCTGGAGATGCTCGAATTACATAGCGGTGGCAGAGGTATTTTGTTCATGGCTCTGATTGGGGTCTAATGTTGCTTTCTGTGGAGCTGCACAGGGCTGTCGTACTTTTGGGGATATGTTGCACGTATTATTTAAAACTTCCTTTAGCTCATTTTGAACGAATTCTAAAATAACCTTTGGGCAGCAGAGAGTCAAGTGAAGTATGGACAATAAGGAAGCACTGTAAACCTTGTAGGACACATCAACCATTTTCTTCTTGGGCCCCAGTGCACGATGGAGGCTATCGGTGGAAGAGGAGTGTGTGGGTGATCTCTAGGGGAGAGTGTGGTCGCAACAGGCACACTGGAGACTTGTCAAGGTAGAAGATTTTAGGGAATTGATTGCCTGTGGTGGGCAGTAGAGGGGTAGAGTTAGATGGTGAGCTAGGGGCTTGGTGAAAGATAGGGAGATCTGTGGAAAAGGATGAAATTGTGTGTGTGTGACCTGATGGGTAAGGAAGAGTGAGGAGTGTTTACCAGTGCAGCACTGCCATTATTATGAAGCCCACCATGGTGTTTTATGCCATGAATACCATATACTGTATTACCTTGCAGACGGAAACAGGAAGTAGCACCAATCCTGAAAGCAGTTATAAACTCGACCTGGAACTCACATGCTGTGAGAGACTGAGAGAAAGCTAAATACTGAGACCAAACTATTTGGTGCCCCAGTAGACATGTTGACTCTTTTGGAAGCCCGAGTCCTGTGCACGCCATCAAACTTGCATTCTCTTCCACGAGGGGAAAGGATGGATGTGCATGGGTGGCAGCCCAGCTGTGCTGAGTGTTGTTAATACCAATTGAAAAGCAACTAAACAAGGAACATAGAGAGAGGTTCACTTAGTACGCAAACGACTTACCTGACTGAGGAAGGAAGCTATATCAAAACTGATGGGTATCCAATATTGTAGAATGTGGGACAATCCTCTTAAATCCTGGAGCTTTCTTGATTATAACACTGTCCACAGCACCATCACCTGATTACCTGCTTGGTATCCGGACAAAAGGAAAGCATTACGTTGAGTGATACTAGTGGAATCATATGAGGACTATTACTTGGTCTTAATGGATAGAACCAACACTTTGATTACAGGATAAATAACATTGCCAAAGTTTTTTGCATACTAATGTAACCTAGTAAAAGAGTTTCACAAGCTAATCTCTGCAATGCAACGGATAGTTAAATATAATTCCCCTTTTAAGGGAGACATTATGGAATCCGTACTTCT
Source organism: Triturus cristatus (assembly GCF_964204655.1). Taxonomy (NCBI): domain Eukaryota; kingdom Metazoa; phylum Chordata; class Amphibia; order Caudata; family Salamandridae; genus Triturus; species Triturus cristatus. Next base: position 719,905,257 of record NC_140589.1, read on the forward strand.
CGAAGATATATAAAACTGGGAAGAATCAACAACATTTATGATCCTGCTGGCAGAAAGGAGGATCCTGCAAAAATAATACACTCCATAAAGACAAAATGGTAGAAAAAAGGCAATAAACCCCCACCACTTGTGTTGGTTCGATGCACTCATCCCATACCAATACTCAAAGTTTATTGGTTTCCTTTTGACCGGATTTATAAAAGATCTAATGAGATGCCTATCTGATTTGCAAGATAAATTAAGCAAAACCTTTACAGAATAACTGCAAGCAGTAAAGTTGATGTTGGCGTCCAAAATTAATGACATTACCAAAGACATCCAAGCAACTGATGCAAGAATGAACGCTAATGAAGATGCAATCTCATCTATATATACAATCCTGGAAGATATATGCTTATCAATTACGAACATAAATGGCAACTTTGGAAGTCAAATGTACTGATTTAGAGGATTGCTGTAGAATAGACAATGTATGCATCAGAAATGTTAAAGAATTGACCAAAGAAGTAAACATTGAGTAATTTTTCATAGTTTTCGACACATAGTACGTGAAAACAAGGACTATCAAATTGACATGGTGCATTCAACAAAATAGGCCAATTGGAAAATGGCCCTGGAACGTGGCCTAAAAACATTTTAGCAAAATTGGGCTCATGACACCTCAGAAACAGATTACTATATAAAGCAAAGTCTGATGACATTTACTTCAAAGAAAATGAGATTATATTGTACCAAGACTTATCACAAAGCACACTCAGCAAGTGGGAGGTGGTTAGGAGATAACCAAGGACTTCATAAAGGACCGCTCAAGCACAGATGGGTACTTCAGTTCCCGTGTGATTTCAATTAGACTCCAAGTAACATACATCATGGCTTCCAGAAAAGATACTACCATGCTGAATGATAGTAAACATGCAGAGAGAGTTTCCAATGGAGAAGAGTCAGAAACAACAGCCCGACCTAACAATATGGAAAAGGGGGAATGAGCAATAACAGCACGGAGATTTAGTAGGAAGTCACCTATCAATTAATATCAAGCGGGACGGCAAATTGACTACTATCCACAGTGTAAAGTTCCTTGATATATGGGACACTTTTCTAGCAAGTAATGCTCCAAGTTTATACTCTAAAGATAAGTTGATGGATGTTCAGTTCATAGCTATCACTTCTTCTGTCCACGATGAGGGGACTGAGTGAAGAAGTCTGTACATGGGTGGTGCAACACCATCATTCCATAAGTGCATGCCTGCATGATGACATGTGCATGCAAGTGCACACTTGCGTCGGTGCATTTTTGTCAGGTGCAGGGTCAGGCAGCAACTTGCTGCTGCGCCCTACAAAAAAAGGACTGTTTGCGAATGGAGGAGTGGGTGTTGCGTGGGGTGGGGTGGTAAGCAATAGGGAGTGGGTGCGGAGGGATACAGTTAATAAAAAAAAACTTGCGTGGAAGGAAAAAGCAGCATATGAGGGAGAGAGCAACATGGCGGGCGTGGAGAAGCCCACAAGAGAGAGCAGTACATGGGCGAGAGAGCAACACTGAGCCTGGGGGCGAGTATTTAACGGGGATGAAGCACACAAGGGACAGAACTGGAAAACACATGCACTCTTATTGAGTGCTTAACCAAAAAAGAAAATAAAGAAGTTGCGCAAAAGTGAGTGGCAGAAGGACACAAGGTAGACAATTAAAGGGATGGTAAAGAGGCTATGCTCCAGTAGAGAGACAAACACAAGAAAAGGAAGGGAAGCCATCAAATAAGAAACAAGCAAATGAGAGTGGAAAAAAGCCAACCAATAGTAAGCAATGGGCGAGCTGAAAGCGCACTGTAAGTTTGTTTAAAGCCCACAAAAGGTCTTTGTTATACCTGCTGCTCAGTCAGTATGAGTTTCCTGTGTAGAATGTTGGTGTGGATGATGATGCGTTGGAATGCTAGGGTGTAAGGATGTTTGGTGCACGCATGCACATGGAGCCACCCAGCACTGTTCTCTCATACATGCCGCCATCTTGCTTTGTTTCTTTATCTACTGTTGGCCGTTGTATGCCCGATGCCAACAGTCTATCATTTTGATGTTGTGGGCTCTTTACATTCATAAGCCACATGTTTTCTGTACCCAGTGCTCTGAGGCTTTCGTTGTTGCTGGAAACCCACAATTTCAACGTCTTTCTACTTTCCCAGAACTGCTCAGTGGGACATGATTTTGGGTGCAACCGCTTCTCATTGAGGTGCTGTAAAAATGTACTTACTTGTGCACATTTTACGAACGGAGTGACATGTCCGCTGGACGACTTCTTGGCGTCTGCGAAATAACTTTCTACTGCAGGTTGTTGGTAAGACCGGACCCGGACCATTTTTGTTTTGTTTTAATTCGAGTGAGATTTCGCTCACTGGAGACCTATCTGGATATTGTTTGCTACTTATGTTGGCAGTTAGTCATTTTCTCGTCATTATATATCTACCAATATATTCTGTTTTTTTTTTTTTTTGTCCTATGCGATACTATTTGGTTATGCTGACTATTTGTTTTACATTTGCTTATGGCGTATGTGTAGAGTGCTTAGTATTAGTCTGATGGTGAGAGAATGTTTAATTACTGGTTTGTTTTGAAATATTCTACATTCTGTATGTTGTGGTGGGATGACTATGCGTGGTTAAGGCACCCATTTCTGCTCCACATGTTTGTGTGGATGCAGTTTGGTGTGATTAGTTTTACCAATGAGTTGTTGAGGGTGGGATGCCTGTGAGGTGTTAAGTCACCCGTTTCTGCTCCAGATGTTTGGGTGGATGCAGTTTGGTGAAATCAGTCTTACCGATGAGTTGTTTTGTTGGGATGACTGTGCGTGGATAAGTCACCTGTTTCTGCGCCAGAGATTTTGTGTGGGATGACTGTGAGGGGTTAAGTTACCCGTTGTGTGTTGTACTTTGGAGTTTTTTCGTGTGGGATGACTTGGATGGCATATGCACCCGCTGCTTGCTGTACTGGTTATGTTTTTATGTTGGGTTCTCTGTGAGGGTGCAAGTCACCCGGGGTTTTATGTATTCGTGTGAGAGTTTTTTTAAATGTAATGGTGGTTTGAGTACGGGACTGCTTTTGTTGCTGTGTGGGTTCATGTTATGTTTACGTTATGCTCTGTGTTTTTGTCTGGCGCGCAACTTATGTGTTTATTTTTCTGTGTGCTGCCTTTCATGCTCGTCTGGCCAACTTGTGTGTTTTGTGGCGTATAGGTTTCGGTATGAGATGTGAGGCATGGTAGAGTCTGTGATTTTCTTCTGATGTTTTAAAAAGGGAAGAGATGTGGGTTACATCATTTATTTATTTATTGTTTTTGCTTTTACATCTCAAAAGTTCTCATGTTTATGCAATACCATATTGTCCTTTACATTTAATTTGTTTTCATGCATTTTTCTTGTGTGCTTTATGAAATTGCAATATGTTCATCTGGTATTCGCTTTATTGTTATTGTGTTCCTTAAAAGGGGGAGATGTGCTATACCTGCTGCTCAGCCAGTGTGAGTGTACTGTGTTGGTGTGGATGGTGATTCATTGAATGTGAGGGTGCCTGGTTGGTGCTGGAGAGTCAGTTGGTGTATGGGCTGAGCAGCAGAGAGGCTGCTCCTGGTGGGGCTCACAATAGGGCTTACATTAGAGCCTATCATAGAAGCTATAGTGAGATCTAAGCTAAGAACTTATGTACTTACCTGCAACTAAAATGAATAAACCATCTTACGGGACTTACACTTCGGCTTTCAGACCTTGTTTGTTTACGACAGTCTTTCACAGACATTTCACATATATGCCAAGGCAGGAGGCTCCTTCTTTAGGTCTCTCCTATCAGACAGCAATAATTGTCTGGTAGGTGAGACTTAAAGATGGAGTCACCCTCCTTGGCATATATGTGTGAAAAGAAATCATAAACATGTATTACTCTCCCATTTGAGGGACATAATGGATTATACCCATATGTCTGCACCTGCATTTTAGCCTTATCTGGTGAACAGGCAAGCTTCCTCTGATAATCATTTACAAAAACATTTCCAATAATTCTCTTTACAATGTGTACTTTCTAAAGTACTAACATGAGGAAGCCTGTTAGTGTGCTTGATGTTAATGTTTAGTGGTGGAATCCAAACTGACCATTGTTAAAGATCATGCTGTGAAAAGGTATTCATAAGTTCAGATGGAAATGGCAGTATTTAAGGCTTTATCTAAGTTATCTTCTCTTGACAGTAACCAGGAAATTGGTCAGGTGTGATATTTGTAATTATTATATGTTATTCTGCTTATAGTATGTTTGGTACCTTGTCACATATTCTAAACGTTTTGGATTACTGCCATATATTTATTGATGTATTTCTCATTATCTTCTCTATAACGCTTTAGTGGGAGTCACTTCCATGCTGTGTATTTTATATAAGGAACACGTGGCATGAGTAATTAACAAATGCATAAGCATTCTCTAATCTACCTATTATACAGCAATTTAGAATGTCTACATCCAGAGAGAAGATGCAGAATCGTATGTTTATTACATGTATATTTTGTCTAATCCTGGTATGCCAGGCACCTTGGCTTTAGGGGCACAGTTGTCGTAAAACCCAATTTATTTTCTTAATGGTCCAAATTGAGCCTCTTCCAAGGAACAAACTCTTGTGTTTCTCTGGTATGTTACAAACCCGGCAGTCCTTTAAAAAGCCGACTGTGAAGGCTGACTACGAGGAACAAGGAGGGATTCCTAGCAATGTCTTATACCCCCAGGGAAAACCACTTGGTTTATTCCTGGGCCAGTTCTGTGCTCCAACAATCTTGGCTTTCTGATCAACCACTTCTGTGTCCGCCGTCCGATATGCATGTGACGTCCGACACTTTTACTGTGCTGATGGCAATCACATGACCAGGCACTGGTAACGTGGCTTGCAAAGAACCATTCTAAACGGCATGTTAAATTAATACCAGCAAATGGTATGCAGTTGGCGTTTTCGCTGTATGATTGCAATCTAGGACTCTTGATGCAGTAAGTTCTTGTCCGAGTTATCACTTTAATAGTTGAGAGTACATGACATGGGGGCTTTTAACAGAGAACTTCCTACGTCATTTTACAAGACAACTTGCAATTTTATACTTGTAGTGTATGACTACAGAGCTGATCCCACCACGCCCCCTCTGGGGCAATAATTTACCCTTTCCCAGGGTGTTAGACCTGGCATCTTTTTGTGTGGTTCCCCCTATCTTTTTGCTTCTGACCTCCTGTTTTTGACTGTGTGCTGAACTTTGGTTTTCCGGGTTTTAGGGCTCTGGACACTTTACCACTGCTGACCAGTGCTAAAATGCATGTCCTCTGTGTCTAAAATATAAAGACTTTTGGTCACTCCATGACTGACATATTTACTGATAAGTCCCTAGAACAGTGCACTACATGTTCCCAGGGCCTGTAAATCAAATGCTACTAGTGAACCTGCAGCACTGATTCTGCCACCCACATGTGTAGCATTTCAAACATGTCTCGGGCCTGCCACTGCGGAGCCTGTGTGTAGTTTTAAACTGCCATTTCAACCTGGCAAGTTCACCTATTCGCCAGGCCGAAACCTTCCCTTTTATTACATGTAAGGCACCCACCCCTAAGGTAGACCCTAGGCAGCCTCATGAGCAGGGTGCAGTATATTTAAAATGTAGGACAGGCACATTTAAGTTTTACATGTCCTGGTAGTGCAAAACTGCTAAATTCGTTTTTCACTACAGCGAGGCCTATCTCTCCTATAGGCTAGCATTGGTTCTGCCTTGTAACACTTTACAAGTGTATCTTCCCATTGGGAGCAGATAGAAAATTGGAGCTTGGTGTGTCTGGACTCACAATTTAAAAACACATCTTTTAGTAAAGTTAGTTTGTAAAGTGCAGGTCTTAAAATACCACTGTTAGAATGTTGGCAGTTTCCTACTTTAACAATTCTGTGCCTCTGCCTGTCCTTAGAATACAAGTCTAGGTTTGAGGATAGTTGGGCTTTGTGAATTCACTCTAGACAGTCACACACAAAGAGAGCTGATGTGTGCCCTGCATATCCTCATTGCCCATCTTCAGTCTGATGGGTTTTCCTGAGCTAGAGAGGTGGAAGGAGTTGATACTGGCATCTGAATAGGGCTGTGCCTGTCCCCACACAAAGAGCTGCATACACCACCTGTAGTGTGTCTGGAGCCAAGGCCAGGAAGTGGTCTTGTGCACTAAAAAGACCTTTCTCTGAAGTATCCCTTCTTCAAAGGCTGAATGGGTATAAGTACTGGACCTCTAACACCATATACTCAGAACAGTTCTGGACTGAGGACATTCTGCCTGAAAGAAGAGCTGTTGTAGTGTCAGGAGGGGCTGCCACTTTGCTGCGTTGCTTTGCTGTCATGGCCTGCTGTCTGCTGCTTTTTGCCTGGGGGGAGGGGGGAGAGAGGACTAGACTTCATTCTCTGCATCCTGCTTCCAAAGTTTCTCCAAGGGCTTGCATTGAGCTTGCCTCCTGTAGGAAGTCTCAGAGCTATCAAAGACTTCACCTGCAGCACTTGGGCTCCTCTGCTGAGAGCCCTACTCTGCCACTTGGTGGCACATCCAGTTCCTGGAAGTCAGTGTGCTGTGCTAAAAGAGAAGAAACCAGCACCTCAACTTCAAGTGTGACTTTGGAGCTGGCGCCGCTCTTCGACACCATGCCGCTGCCTGCGCCATAGTTGTGGTCCCCTCTCCACACAACGACCACGACTTGCAGCATAGGCCTGATGCTACTGCAGTGCCTCCAAGGATCCGCACAGTGTGAGTCTCGAGCACCGAATCACGAAAGTCTGTGACACCCTACTACGATGCCACCTCAGCACCGGTGGCCTCGTGGTGGGATTTCGACACCGCCAAGCTAACACCTCGAGGCTTGCCTCGTCACTTGACCCTCGACACTTCATCGACCCCACACCACCAGCAGATCCGACTCCTCGACCGCCAGCGCCGCATCACCTCCCCTGCACCGTCCCCAGGTGTCCGCGGTTCAATGACACGGCACCGCCTCCAGGAATCGACACCTCACTTGCTTCAGTGACACCTCACCTCCATTGTGCAACACACCATCCTGAGCACCGACATGCCAACGATCTGCATAGCAATAATGAACCAGTGCCAAACTGGCCTCAGCTACTCCTCTCCTCTGCGGCACCTCGCAACGTCTCTGGCAATGTTTTCAAGGTACTGTAACCCGGGTCTGTACAACTCCGTAGCCAGTCCGCGCTTCATTGGGGTCGGCCCGAACTTGTGGATTCGACTTCCTCAAGCACGTCAAGATAGCCCCGACTGGGGCTGTTGCATTTCTAAGTGCTATAACTGCATTTAATATTGCGAAGTTCTTAGCTTGACTTGTGTATGTTGGATTTTTGTCGTTTTTGTCTTGTTTTACTCAGGTAAGCAGTGGCCATTTTTCTAAGTGTGTGTGTGTGTGTGTACGTGTGTACACGTGTACATAAACACTTTACACATTGCCTCTTTAACTTAGCCTGACTGCTCTGAACCAAGCTACCAGAGAATGTGCACAGGGAAACTACACGTACCCTGACTAGAGTGTAGATCCCTACTTGGACAGGGTGCTTACTACTATCAACTAGAAACCCCGTTTCTAACAGTGAGAGATATACGTTAATTCCGAAAATCGCTTACCTCCTTAGCTGGGCTATACCGACATTTAAGTCCCGCACCCTTGTTAAAGGCTGGAGTTGGCCTTTAAAGCCGGTATAGCCCGCTGTGGCGGGCTATAGGTCTATATTATTCACTAATGAATTTTCTACCCTGCTTTACAAATTACTAATGAGTCTTCTTACAAATGGATGCAAGTCTGCATGAGTGTGTGCTTGTCGTGTTTATAAAGTCTTTTATTAAGGAGTCATGATTGGTGACGGACTTTATTATTTAGAGATATTTCCAGTCCTGATGAAGGCCAGCTGACCAATATGGGCTAATCTCATGTCCGTAACTTGTAGACCAGACCAGTGATGCAAGGGCATAAATAGTTCCTAACGTTCATCAAGGTACACATCAGTTCTACTAGGGTTTTAATCTTATCAGGGTAACCTATACACATTTATAGACTTGTTATATGCTAGATCATTTTATATATGTGATCCCTATAATATTAAGAGCTCCCTAAACAAGTTTGAGCCCACCCAGATGTACCATCACTCTGGGTGAGGGTCTAGATGATGAAGCATGCCACAAAAAACTCATGGTTGAAGGACCCCTTATAGCCTCCAATGGTTATTTTCTAAACAGGGTCACAGAACTGTATGGGGACACCTACCACCATTCCTGACTAATATCTAGTATTTTTGGTTAGTGTTTTATGATTGGGAGATGATGAGGCTCCCCTAAAAAGTGTCCTCATAACCCTCTTGGTAATGGACATAATACAGCGACCTTCAACGTTGGAGCTTTCTTTTGTTCTGGTCAAAACATGTCCCTGTAAACATATCCCACCTTATTCACTTCCTATGGGATGAATTGGATCATGACCATATTATTTTTTTTGCATTCCACTATCCTTATATTCTGAAATTTCTGGATCAACGCTCCAAAGTGACGACTATGCTTTATGCCCTAATCATGTGACTGTGAATAGTACCCACACTTGTGACCCCTACCAGGCTTGTAAAGGAAACCCTTAGTACTGAACTAAATAGCTGATCTGTAGATGAACCCATGAACATGAGACAGTGCACAGATTGATATGCTGAACAGAGACAAGCTGCTTGCAGACCGCAGGTAGTTGCTGACGATCTTACTGCACTTTTCTCTATAGGTAAATGGCTCACCAGAGTTTTGCCCTCTCACCAAGGCACCCCAACACTCACTTTTTGTTTATCCCTTTCTGAATACTCCTGACTTTGCTGCTCAACAGAAGCATTCAATTAATGCACATGATTTCTTTTGCGTAGACATCAATGCTGAACTTTGATTTCAGGTAAATAAACTGAAACAAAACTCTGTCGCACTCTATAACAGACCCCCACCCCCCCCCCTTCGCTTTTACCTATTCCCCTAACAGTTATCAACAAAGGTGCAGTGTGTATCACACACATTATTTTGCAGTGATTACTGCATGTTTTTTTTGGAGAACAGTACTATGGCACAATGCTCCCAGATGTTTTTGCCTTGTGAAACTCCAGGCTCACTGTCACAAACGGTGAAGCATTTTGGCAGAACCTATGCCTCTACCTTTCAGTCAGCTCTTAAGGCAGTGGCAGGCTGGTTGGCGGAAAATAGACTCCAACTCAACGCCTCCAAGACCGAGGTTATCATCTTTGGTAAGGAAACTGGGCTATGGGGAGACAATTGGTGGCCACTGGAGTTGGGTCCTGTTCCCATTCCTGTAGCTGAAGTTAGAAATTTGGGTGTATGGATTGACGATAAACTTTCCTTCACCCCCCATACCAAACGTGTAGCTGGCACCTGTTTCGGTGCCTTGCAGTGCCTTCGGCCCATTTTTAAATTTTTTTGACGCAGACACCAGACAGATCATTGTGCAAGCTCTGGTTCTTACCAGACTGGATTATGCCAGCTCTCTGCTTCTGGGTGTTAATCAGGCAGAACTAGCCCGCCTTCAGCGGGTTCAAAATGCTGCAGCCAGAATGCTGGTCGGTCTTCCTAAGTTTGCTTCTGTTCGTCATACCATCCAAGAGCTTCACTGGTTACCAATAGGCCAGAGAATTAAGTTTAAAGCACTCTGCGTAACTTTTAAAATTCTCAAGTTAGCGTCCCCTCCCATTCTCACCCAGACTATTCTTCATTATGTTCCTTCCAGATCCCTCCGATCTGCAGGATCCAATTTAGCTATCGTTCCGCGTTTTAAGAAAGTGCGAATAGGTGGTCGTTCCTTTTCGGTGTTGGCAGCCACCCTTTGGAACTCGCTGCCTGCTTCTCTTCGTGCCATTCCGGTCCTGCTCCTTTTCAGGAAGTCTTTAAAAACCTTCCTATTCTCCATCGCCTAGTCTCTTTCCTTCTGGTTATTTCTGTGATGTTGTGTTTTCCTATCTCCAAAGCGCCAGGACGCCTCTTTGCTGCGGCATCTGAGCGCTATACAAAATCAAATAACATAACATAACATGTAACATTTTAACTATATTTTCGAAGAAGAAAAAAAAGAATGTATTTAAGTGAAACCGCACTCTGTTTTCTGTTCTAACAAATCTAAATGTACCCATGCATCATAACAATTGTCCTCTAATTTTGGGTTGTTTATACTGGAATCTTTTTCTACATTGTACCCTTAGGGGTAGAGGGCCCTAATTGTCTAAAACAGTATCACACATGCCCAACTAATATCATTCCAACACTATAAGGCCCCAAGAGGGACACTAAGCCCTAGTTATACTTTATCAAAATTTAATTTTTGCTCACTTTTGTACTTGGGATTCTGCTGTTCACCTGAAGAGGAATCACATGCACTCCATCTTCGATTGGTTTCCTTCATTGGGAATGCATGAATAGGCACCATCTTGGTTTGGACCACCTCCAAATATGCTTAAACCCACACACTGGAAAGCATGAACCTTGTGCGTATCCAAAGGATGGATACAAAAGTGGGAAACTACCAGCACCATATGTACTCTCTCAAGCTAAAATGTAAAAACAAGTAGGGTAGCTAGCAGGAGGATAGCACGAAGCAAACATATGGATAATATTGAGTAGTTCACCTGAAAGAGAGAGATAAATAGAATTAAAAAGCTTTTTTGCTGCAGTGGCCTTTTTCTGATATGGCATCAGCATTGGTGCAACCGTTATGCATGTGGCATCCATCAGAGCATGCCAGTGCAGGTGAAAGTTGTATCTAGACTCCTGCAGATTCATTGCAAACTAATTATTTTGTTGGGACAAAGCGAGACTCGTTCATTATATAGGATGATTTAGGTCAGGTTAAATACTAGGTGATTTTAAGAAGTTTGCAGCTGGCTCTGTAAACGTTGGGTTGCCTTCTTAGTAGAGTAGCTATGCATCATTCTGCAGGTCGCTTCAGTTTTTCTGCTTGGTGGGAACAAATGCGCTAACATGGGCACTTTTGTTAAAATGTATGCTTTTGTTGAAGTAAGAGAAAGAAAAACAGGATTTGTTTTGCAGTAGTAGCCTTTTTCAGGCCAGGCATGAGTGATGGTGGCTCTATGGGACATATTCTACACAGGAGAGTGGGGAACCCAATAGACCCTTGGAGGCTTGGGTAATCTAATAATTTACCAGGTAAAAGGTGCCTACAAGGGATTCTTTCCAATGGTAATGTTCATGTGTTTTTGAAGTACATCTAATAAGCTCTAACCAGTAGCTTATATTGAATTATTATTCATTTTACTTCCTTAATTAGACATGAATCAATCTTAACAACGCTTTTAAATAGAAAAAACAATACAAGACAGGTGTATACTTATTGATGCACATATTTATGTGAATAGGGGAATGATTGAAGGGTACACAAAACTTGATTCACATATAAACAGAAAAGTGACCGAGATTTAGCATTTTTTTACAGCATTTCTTTTCTCTTTGACACTTTTGTAAACACTCATTTCCTATATCATATTACTGTAGGAACTGTCGCCTACTTTTGCAAAGAACAATTCCTATGATGCAAGAAATTACGGAGGTCCGAAGGAGCAGCGTTATGGTGTTTGGACTTTGACTGGGAGCCAGACCTGTCCTCTAAATTATTATGAAGTGGCTTGCGGCATTGCATTCCAATTAAATCCTTGAGTTCTATTGAATAAAGTGGACCATTGGATGAGCGTTTTATTCCTCCATCTCTATTTTTGTGAAATCGATTATACGGATCAGACTATATTCCACAGCACCTGGATTTATCAAAGTCTATGTACAGTTCAGTCTTCCCAGGGTCATTCCACATATGAAGATTTTGTCCTGATACGCTACTGATACAGAACACCGATATACTCGCAACATCGCTGTCAGACAGAGCCACACACCACACACTGCTTCATTTTCACATCCAATGAGAGAGAACACAAAAACCTTCACTGATAAAGACACACCCCGATACATCACTGACAAAGAAACGTGTACACGCTCTCATCACTAATACATAGAAGCGTGCAATACAGAGGCGGCCCCGTCACCTAAAGAGAACTTTCTGCAGCTCGGAGCGGGGCGTGCTGAAACTTTTCAGCCTGGCCAGGTTAAAAGTTCACTTTGTGTGCGCCTGCTCGGGCGAGCTGGCGCTGTATTGTTACAGGACAGCCCGGGTAAGCAGTTCTTGTCCACGGCTGGTAGCACTTAGGAAGAGACATACAAAGCAAAATGCACACACCGACCCCGCCCTCCTCCGCACACAAACACACCGCTCTCCCACTCACTCACACCCAGCCCTCCCACTCCAAAGCTTTTGCTGTCTACAATGCGTGCACATCTTCAGCCACACAGGCAGTATAAATGATACATACAAGTGTAAGTATGGAGACAGACTGCGCCGATGGAACCAGCTCCTGTGACTGCTTCCAACACATTTTTACCTGCATTTTGGGAGATGGTTTAAGTTTGCGGGTGATTTTAAACTGGAAGAAACCATTACAGCGGCAAGTTAATAGCACACCCTAGGGTCCTGATCGGGTAGCGGAGTTTACGAGTAGGTCACAGATGAAGAGTAATGACCGAAACATAGCCCTGTAGGGAGAACATCTCGATAGCCCGAAAACAGCGAGGGTTATAATTATAAATACATACTGGAGCTGTGGTCGCATGGCTGTGAACTGGCCCTAGGTAACCTCTCGTTTAAAGGGTGACTTCCATACAGTGCGGAGTCAAGTCTACGCCAATTGAGTATGCTGAGACACACGTGTGTGCGTTCGTTCGTTCTCAACTTCTGGGAAAGTGAAAGTCCGAGAACCACGGCCTGCACGAGGGGGAGAGACACTGCATGGGAGACAAGCGCAGGCACGCTAATTAAAAACAGATGGCTGCTGCGTGCCGCTGCGGGCTCCCGAGAGTAAAACGCACAAGCTTCTACACAAGCTGAAGTGATTCCAAGAGGTCGGTTTCCTAAGCAGCGCATGCGCGCTGCCATAGGCTCGACCTAAAAACTAGACCTGTGACTCTGAGCGACAAGGGGATTCCCTTACCACCTACAATGGAGACCGGCTCTCCAAGTCAGAACACACAAATACGTGAATGCAGAAGTTTTTCGTTTCTGTCACAGGGCTAAGTTATCACTGAGGTAATTGTAGGTGCATGAGTGAGGTCTTGGGAGAGGGCGTAAATAAACAACCCTAGTTCAGTTTTAGCTAAGCGAGCAGAATTCTAAAAACCTCGTCTTGAGTGCCAGGCAAGTTCATGTCTCGCCTTGGGGATGTGTACCTCCGGTGAACAGTTAGCATGAGCAGAAAACATGGCTGTTACAAGCTGCTTTAGTCAAACATTTATCAAAATAGTGCGTTTATTTCAGACATTAAGTGTTTAGTCTTTATTTTCTGGGAAACAGTGTTGTCCTAATTTCAAGGAGTAAAACAATGTTTTTTTCGCCACTCGTGTGCAGCACTGAATGTCTGTTTGGCCTTATATACGTGATTTTGAAAATTACATGTTTTATTTAAAGTTACATCCAAAATTACTTTTATTTATGTTTTTTAATCTATGGAGCAGTGATGTCTGGTATGTACAGCTTCCCTATATAAACTGGAGTAACGGTTCTTTAGGTGAGTGAGTGACCTCACAGTTTCAAAGAAACTATGCCTTGTGTGCCTGTTCATGATGGTTGGTTCCACTTGTACGTTTGCATTGTGCATATTATAACCACACGAGCTTGTTCGTTTTAAAATAAGATGCCAAAAGGTTCCACTTTTTCACATTTCTTCTCAGATTAATCATTTTTCGACTCTGCCATTTGCTCTGAGCCAGCGAGTGTTAAGTCGTGTGTGTCTCACCTCTTACAATTACATGCACACTCATCAGAGATGATATGTTTCAGCGAAACACTTGGCTGGCCCTGCAGCCGCCCAGAGATGTGCTGGTGTCTGATGGTAATTGACACCACGCAGTAATGGAAATCTGTATTACTCGGGTGCAATTTGTTTCGAAATATTCATTACAAATAACATTTGAACTGTGTTTGATAGGTATGGCAGCCAGTGAAGACGGGCCAGCTGATATATAATAGAGCACCTTTCACTCCTCCCTCCAGGCTGCAGTTAATCACCTGGAATAGGCAGCGTTGGCAGCAGCAGACATCTGGCAGAGTTCTTTCCAGCAGGCTGCCTGTGTGCATTCGTTTGCATTTTAGTGAGCATTTCACCTTCCAAGTCACAGTGGCGTGTACACTGAATTTGAATACCTCATTCCCGCGCCACTCAACCCTTTTCAGCGCTTGCTTTCACTACAGAACACGTTGAATCTGCTCCTTGTCTAGTTTTTTGCACTCAAATAAGTATTGAAACTTGCTGGGTGTATAACAGCTTCTGTTGCTATCAGTTGCCCTTAAACTTTTGTAAACAAGCATTTACAATGCAATAGGTCTCGCAACTGCGAGTTTTAGAGCTATTGGTATTGTAAATGGCAATGCCTTCTGAAACATTAACAGGTATTGTAATTTATTATAGTAATTTTCCACCAGTACCATAACTACCACTATTATTATTACTATCACCACAGAGTAGTAATAGTAATAATTGTAGTGGTGGTTATGGTACTTGTGGTGGTTGTAGCGGTGGTGGTAGTGGTGGTGGTATTGGTACTGGTGGTACTGGTTGTGTTAGTGGTGGTGGTACTGGTGGTCTACATGGATTTTATTTCATTAAATATGCTACTGCTGTAATATTTTTTAACAAAAACTAACAAACATTATCATTTGCAACGCCAATAGCTCAAATTTTTAATAATGCTAGCCCTATTGCATTGCAAATGCTTGTTTTATGTTGCAGGCATGAGGTGCATCATCTACTTCCCAAAATACAATCTTAGATTTGTAGACACTCATAACAGTCCTATGGTAGGAGGCAGTTGTTCAGCCAGTGTAAGGCCAATAGCTAACACAACTTTGTATTTTGATACCTGAAGTTTTAAATTACAATAAATGTAGTAGACCTCAGGCAGGAGACTTGAGTTACCAGTAACTGTGGAAAGAACAATTACTTTAGAAACTGGTGCTTTATTTCACCTTTTCCGTGGTGTGAAGGTTACGTAACTATTTTATTGCATTTGAATGGGCACAATGGGGCTTATTTAGAAGTCCCTTGCAATGCCGGTGCTTCACTTTTGTGTGGGAAAAGTGACGCAGCGGCGGCGCAAGGGGCTTGTAAATAAGCCCCAATGTCCTGTTTCTCTGGCTCTAAAGCAGCTTTGCAGACCTGGTTCTCTGGCTCTACAACGGCTCTGCTGACCTGGTTTTCTGGCTCTAAAGTAGCTCTGCTGAACTGGTTCTCTGGCTCTACTGTGGCTCTGTTGACCTGGTTCTCTGGCTCTAAAGCAGCTCTGCGGACCTGGTTCTGTGGCTCTAGAGCGGCACTGCTGACCTGGTTTTCTAGCTCTGCAGCAGCTCTGCTGACCTGGTTCTCTGGCTGTAGAGCAGCTCTGCTGACCTGGTTCTTAGGCTCTAGAGCAGCTCTGCTGACCTGGTTCTATGGCTCTAAAGCACCTCTGCTGAACTGGTTCTCTGGCTTTGAAGCAGCTCTGCTGACCTGGTTCTCTGGCTCTAAAGCAGCTCTGCTGACCTGGTTCTCTGGCTTTGAAGCAGCTCTGCTCACCTGGTTCTCTGGCTCTAGAGCAGCTCTGCTGACCTGGTTCTCTCCCTCTAAAGCAGCTCTGCTGACCTGGTTCTCTGGCTCTAAAGCTGCTCTGCTGACCTGGTTTCTCTGGCACTACAGCAGCTCTGCTGACCTGGTTCTTAGGCTCTAGAGCAGCTCTGCTGACCTGGTTCTCTGCCTCTACAACGGCTCTGCTGACCTGGTTCTCTGGCTCCAAAGCGGCTCTGCTGACCTGGTTCTATGGCTCTAAAGCAGCTCTGCTGACCTGGTTCTCTGGCTCTAAAGCAGCTCTGCTGACCTGGTTCTCTCCCTCTAAAACAGCTCTGCTGACCTGGTTTCTCTGGCTCTGGAGCAGCTCTGCTGATCTGGTTCTCTGCCTTTAGAGCAGCTCCGCTGACCTGGTTCTCTGGCTCTAAAGCAGCTCTGCTGACCTGGTTTCTCTGGCTTTACAGCAGCTCTGCTGACCTGGTTCACTTTTGTGTGGGAAAAGTGACGCAGCGGCGGCGCAAGGGGCTTGTAAATAAGCCCCAATGTCCTGATTCTCTTGCTCTAAAGCAGCTTTGCTGACCTGGTTCTCTGGCTCTACAACGGCTCTGCTGACCTGGTTTTCTGGCTCTAAAGCAGCTCTGCTGAACTCGTTCTCTGGCTCTACTGTGGCTCTGTTGACCTAGTTCTGTGGCTCTAGAGCGGCACTGCTGACCTGGTTTTCTGGCTCTACAGCAGCTCTGCTGACCTAGTTCTCTGGCTCTAGAGCAGCTCTGCTGACCTGGTTCTCTGGCACTACAACGGCTCTGCTGACCTGGTTCTCTAGCTCTACAGCAGCTCTGCTGACCTGGTTCTATGGCTCTACAGCAGCTCTGCTGACCTGATTCTCTGGCTCTAAAGCAGCTCTGCTCACCTGGTTCTCTCCCTTTAAAGCAGCTCTGATGACCTGGTTCTATGGCTCTACAGCAGCTCTGCTGACCTGGTTCTGTGGCTCTAAATCAGCTCTGCTGACCTGATTCTCTGGCTCTAAAGCAGCTCTGCTCACCTGGTTCTCGGGCTCTAAAGCAGCTCTGCTGACCTGGTTCTCTGGCTCTAAAGCAGCTCTGCTGACCTGGTTCTCTCCCTTTAAAGCAGCTCTGATGACCTGGTTTCTCTGGCTCTACAGCAGCTCTGCTGATCTGGTTCTCTGCCTTTAGAGCAGCTCCGCTGACCTGGTTCTCTGGCTCTAAAGCAGCTCTGCTGACCTGGTTTCTCTGGCTTTACAGCAGCTCTGCTGACCTGGTTCTCTGGCTGTAGAGCAGCTCTGCTGACCTGGTTCTTAGGCTCTAGAGCAGCTCTGCTGACCTGGTTCTATGGCTCTAAAGCAACTCTGCTGAGCTGGTTCTCTGGCTTTGAAGCAGCTCTGCTGACCTGGTTCTCTGGCTCTAGAGCAGCTCTGCTGACCTGGTTCTCTCCCTCTAAAGCAGCTCTGTTGACCTGGTTCTCTGGCTCTAAAGCTGCTCTGCTGACCTGGTTTCTCTGGCACTACAGCAGCTCTGCTGACCTGGTTCTTAGGCTCTAGAGCAGCTCTGCTGACCTGGTTCTCTGCCTCTACAACGGCTCTGCTGACCTGGTTCTCTGGCTCTAAAGCGGCTCTGCTGACCTGGTTCTATGGCTCTAAAGCAGCTCTGCTGACCTGGTTCTCTGGCTCTAAAGCAGCTCTGCTGACCTGGTTCTCTCCCTCTAAAACAGCTCTGCTGACCTGGTTCTTAGGCTCTAGAGCAGCTCTGCTGACCTGGTTCTCTGGCTCTACAACGGCTCTGCTGACCTGGTTCTGTGGCTCTAAAGCAGCTCTGCTGACCTGGTTCTATGGCTCTAAAGCAGCTCTACTGACCTGGTTCTCTGGCTTTGAAGCCGCTCTGCTGACCTGGTTCTCTGGCTCTAGAGCAGCTCTGCTGGCCTGATTCTCTCCCTCTAAAGCAGCTCTGCTGGCTTGGTTCTCTGGCTCTAAAGCAGCTCTGCTGACCTGGTTCTATGGCTCTAAAGCAGCTCTGCTGACCTGGCTCTACAGCAGCTCTGCTGACCTGGTTTCTCTGGCTCTACAGCAGCTCTGCTGACCTGGTTCTTAGGCTCTAGAGCAGCTCTGCTGACCTGGTTCTCTGCCTCTACAACGGCTCTGCTGACCTAGTTCTCTGGCTCTAATGCGGCTCTGCTGACCTGGTTCTCTGGCTCTAAAGCAGCTCTGCTGACCTGGTTCTCTGGCTGTAAAGCCGCTCTGCTGGCCTGGTTCTCTCCCTCTAAAGCAACTCTGCTGACCTGGTTCTCTCCCTCTAAAGCAGCTCTGCTGACCTGGTTCTGTGGCTCTAGAGCAGCTCTGCTGACCTGGTTCTTAGGCTCTAGAGCAGCTCTGCTGACCTGGTTGTCTGGCTCTACAATGGCTCTGCTGACCTGGTTCTCTGGCTCTAAAGCAGCTCTGCTGACCTGGTTCTCTGGCTCTAAAGCAGCTCTGCTAACCTGGTTCTCTGCCTCTAGAGCAGCTCTTCTGACCTGGTTCTCTGACTCTAGAGCAGCTCTGCTGACCTGGTTCGCACAGCCAGTTAGGATAAGTGGCAGGATAGAGTGCGGGCCAGATAAAAAGCACGGCGAGGCAAAAACAATACTGTTGTGTGTTGAGACAACAAAAGCGAAAAAAAGCAAAGTAAATACCATGCGACACAAAGTTCTTGATATGCTGAAGCGCTGAAATGCATGTGTCTGCCTTGTATAGTTGTATCGTGCAGTGAAACCGAAACCTAAATCAAGGTGGGAGTGTGTGAAAGCTTACATCGCTAGAGAGGAGACGCCATGCGCGTGCACATCGCCTGTCCGTGCGCGCACATGGTTTGTCTCCCTTCGCGCACCAAACCGACAACAATAGTCTCACTAAGGCGAAGCAGCGCATGCGCTGCGTTAGCTAGGCGAGACCTAAAAACACAAAGTTAACGCCTACCCCTAGAAAGTCTGTTGCTGAGGCACTCGCCAGATATTTGTGAATCTTCACACTGAAATTTGTTTCTATATCTTCTTTGTGAGGGACCCCTGTTCACTGATATGTCAGGATCATCTTACCTGCGCGAGGACATAGATTAATGGTCAGTGTTACTACAGCTCCTTTACCTGTATTGTTTTGTTAATGATATGTTAGGAATTTCGGTATCTTTTCCACCAGTATCCATGGAGACTGGGCACCTGAAATGCGCTTTCGCCATGCTTGTGGATGCTGGATGGAGCGTGTGGCCTTTGGCCATGTGATGGGTGCAGTCGCTCTACCGGTGTCCTTGCTGAGCACTGCCTTAAGCCGTGCCTTGTCCTGGCTCTAGGCTGGCAGTTCTTCCCGGGGTGCCACAGCTTTTAAGGAAAATAAATAATACTAGCAGATTAATAACAGAGGAACAGATACAAATTTAATATTGAAACATTTTAAAATCATACGTACATGTGAGAGAATTTGAAACTGGAAGCTGAAAATGAAGTTTCTTTATTTGTGAGTTTTATATAGTGCAAACTTGCCCCGAATGTATCAGAGCGCTTTACAGAGTGATCACAGTATTAATCACATAAGGTACATAGCAGGTGCATAGAAATATACATAGTGATGGTAAAAATAAGCACAACAATAATAACACGAGGTTCCTAAGGGTTGCTCAGAAAAAAATATATATATATATATTTATTAGTGGTAGAAATGCAAGATAAATATAATCGTAAAAAAATATGCACAACAGTAATAACATGAGGAGGTAAAAATACACACAACAATAATAATATGAGGTACCTAAAAGTTACATAAAGAGATATATATATATATTAGTAGTAGTGTATATATATTTATATATACATATATATATATATATATATATATATATATATATATATATATATATTTTAGAGGTAAAAATGCAAATGGTGTACGCTGGGGAAAGGAACAAGATAGCAGCACATACCAGAGTTACATAAAACGCAGATACTAATAAACTACGACAATTGACTAGATGGCACGCTGGCACTTGCTGGGAGTCACAGGGGAGATCAGGTGGCCCATGCATATCAAGATCTGGCTCATGATAGCCTTGGGGTGGCGAAACGGAACATAGCAAATATCTGGGGGGGCGCAGGACCCACTGAGACTTACCAACTGGAAACAGGACCTAGACTGGTGTCGAAAGGCAGAAAGAGTCATATATAAAAGTAGAGGCTGCCCCAAAAAATGGGAAAACATTTGGGGCCCATGGGTGAAATATGGGACCTTGCCGGGCAGGATGGGGAAGTGGGGGAATACCATGCAAATCAATGAAGGGTACATCTGGTGCTATAATTGAGTCTCCTGCCATTTGCATGTACCATTGTGTACCTTGTTGTCTATTTGCTTTTGATTGTAATGGTGGACTGAGTAATTGTTCAATAAAAAGATTTTTTTTTAAACAATTGACTAGAAGAAGAGTTCAAAGGACAGTACGATACATGAGAGTAGGTAACTATGAAAAGGGAGTAGCCAGGGAGAGGGAAAGTAGACGCATAGATTAGCCCTGGAACGGGCTCCCAGTCAACATCAGACGCTCCCCACTCCGCACACCTTCAGGAAGAGCCTCAAGACCTGACTCTTTGACTGATCCAGAGCTGCCTCACCCAACCCCCACACCCCCTGCACCTTGAGACCCTCACGGGTGAATAGTGCGCTTTACAAACCCCTGATTAAGTGATTGATTTAGCCCAAGGTAGTCAAGGCACTAGGCATCTTAACGACTAAACGTATGGGGCATTGACAACTGAAGTAGTACTTTGTGCATTAATTACGCCACAGGCTCAAATCCTGTAGGACAGACTGAGTGGCACCTAGCACTGTTACCCCCTTGCTCCGGGAGTGAGTGTGCTCCTCTGACAGTTGTTTGAGCTCACTTCGGTCTGGAGTGTGGCCATTTTCTGATTCTACCCCTGCAGGTAATTCATTGCAACTCAACTGGCTTCCCATTAAAGACAGAGCGCTATTCAAACTCCTTTGCCTTACTTATACATCTAGGCTAGGACTATGCCCAAATTATTTCCAGGACAGACTTACCCCATACCTCCCTGACAGGAATCCAAGATCAAAAAATCACCTTCTACTATCCCCTTGACTGATCCACATGTCAAAATATGGAGGTCTTGCATTTTCTTATCTCACCCCACTTCATTGGAACAATCTCTCTGTTTTATTCGTGCATGCCCTAACTTTTCCTGTTTTAAAGAAACATCTTAAAACATGGCTGTTCTAACAAGTTGACCTCACAACGCCCTCTCACCTTCTGTCTGCTAAAGCATAGAGATGTTCCTTCAGGGTCAAGTTGCGCACTATATCAAAACCCAATTAATCCAAATTACCATTACATAACATAGCTGGAATCAAGAATTGGGGAGGTCCTCTCGTAAGTCTCACTTCTGAGACTGGACCTTCGCAATGTGGCAGAACGTGTCATGGTGGCGGAGGTAAGAATATCTAAAGTGGAAGGCACTGCCCAAGTTATGAACAGGGACCTGATAGATGTTAAGTCTGTCACCAAAAATCTACTACGGAGAGTCGATGATGCCAAAAACAGGGCGGGGTGCAACATTCTGCGACTGGTGGGGTTTGCAGAAGGGAGCGAGGGGATTAACATGTCTGACTTTTTAAGCAATTGGTTTTGGACCACTTTGTCTGCTTGCTTTGTCATGGAAAGGGCTCATAATGCACTGGTGCCCAAGCTGCCTCCGGGTGCTCCGCCCCGTATAGTAATGGCTCGGCTCCTGAATTTCTAAGACAGGGACGCACTACTCCGGGAAGCAGGAGGATTGGGTGAAATTAAGTTTCAGTCCTCCACAAAAAGAATATTCCCCGATTATTTCTGTGAAGTCCAGAAGCAGTGCAGGTGAAGGTAAAACTCCATGCCCTACAAATGCAGTATATGTTACTTTTCCACACTAAGCTAAAGGTACTACGTAATGGAAAATCCTACATGCCGGAGGAGGCCTGGACCTTGCTAGAGGAGAAGCCGAAGCTCCAAAGTGTGCATGATCTGTGTGTATATGTTGAGTGTGAATAATTTGATTTGTTGTGCTCACCAATTTGCTTATACACCGATGTTCTTTCTTTCATTGTCCTCCTTCACTATTGTGGAAATATTTGATGTACTGCTGTCCTTCCGCTATGTTTCTTTGTTTGTTCTGAGCACCAACATATGCCCCTTTTTTTATGGTCTTTAAAACCCTATAAAACTGTGTTTTTTTAAAAACATTAAATAAATACTATGATTCCAAACGTGCTTCTGCATGTAGAGAAACAAGATTCCAGGGCACACGTAATTGGGTAAGTATGCTATTATGCAAAGTCTTTGTTATCACAATTACTCTCATAGATGGTCCATTAAAGATTGATGGCTCACTTCTGAAACAGAGGAGGACAGTGCCTGTTTCTGACATCAGCTCAAACGCTGAAGATTGTGATTGAAGGTGCACCCGCCACCTAATTGCTCCCCAAACAGCACGCCGTGATTTCGGCTTTATCGGTATCTTTTGACGGCGCATCCGCCGATCAACATTTTACAGACACTTTCTACACGAGATCTCCACACAGGGGATTTTCGACTTCAATTTACATCTTTTCTTCGTTTGCTTTACCCAGACCAGCCGGGTCGGAATTATCACCAGCGAGGCGACCCCATGAAAACACCATACGTGTTCTGTTAAACAGCCCTGAAGAAGTCACGGGATACCTCCCCAAGTGACGAAACACGTGTTGACTGGTTGTGTCTGCCAATGTTAAGTATTAAATGAATTGAAATTTTCCCATCAATCTTTAATGGACCATCTATGAGAGTAATTGTGATAACAAAGACTTTGCATAATAGCATACTTACCCAATTACGTGTGCCCGGGAATCTTGTTTCTCTCTAAATTGTGTGTGTTTTGCCCATACAGACATAGGGGTTTTAGGGTATCTCCCCTATCCTGGCTGCACCGTGCTACATACTTAGTTACATACATAACGCAAACAGAGCAAGGTGCCATACTTCCTGGCACATCATAAACCCTATCTTTCAGACAGTGCTTCTGCATATAGTAGACTTTATTATACAAATCATTCTGAGCTGCAGGCCCAGGTCTCCTTTTCCGGATAGACTAAGGAAAGCACAACGGCTGGCTACAAACAGGTTGAAATCTGCCTGACATTATTGGAGTGACCGTCTTTAAGCTAAAGTCCCATGTCTATTCAGTGAGGGGCGTGGCCGAAACTGAAATTCAATGACAGCGAGGTAGGCCTTTTCGGTCAAAGATTGCTAAATGTGTGGGAAAGTATTGTGACGTGACCGTAGTGTTTACAGCTAGCGCTTTAGACCAGTGGCGGCTCCTCCGCTAAGACGGAGGAGAGTGTCCCCACTGCTCACAGAGTAGTAGTTAAAGAACACTAAAATGATAATAACTTTAGTTATTACCTTTTTAGTTTACCTGGTGCGGGGCGGACGGGCTGGACTGCCATACCATGGCAGGGGAGGCGTGGTTTGCCCAATCCAAGGTGCGCAATGACGCTTTGACCAGCCCTCTGGACCAGCCAAACCATCATGCGCACTTTGCATACCCTGCACCAAGTCTTCACTACGGCCTGTGTGCCGAACATGCCCCAGGCTCCCATTCCCTGCTTGAGCGCGATCCATGGCGCTCAGACCAGTCACAGCGCTGCATTGTAGCACTGTGATTGGCTAGGGGAGTCAGGAGCCCTGGTGCTTCCTGTTCCTGCTTACAGGAGCTAGAGGTGATGGTGGCCGCAAGCAGAACGTACGGTGGCGGCTGGCCGGGTGGCCGTCCTGAAAGTAAGTGTGTGTTTCTTTCCATTTACAAGCCTCCCCATCCCCCGGGCTCGCCACACCCGGTAAATAGCAGCCGCAACTGCTTTAGACCATTCCTTAATACATTACACAATCTGTGTGGGTAGGATTTCTTCTGCAGGCAGTGGCTTGACTCTAATGCTAGAACACAAGCCCATTTGGACTCTGCGGTGTAGCCAAGCATATTCGTTAGTGATCTCGAATGCGGGTTGTCGTGTCTACTAAGTTATGATTTGCGAAGCTTTACCGACGCACGCTAAGCACCGGGTAGATGGCAAGGAACAATCATGCTATGTAAAACTTTATAAATAAATAATGTTGGATGTCTCTTTGCAGAAGTAGTGTAGATTAATTGTATTGCACGGTACTTCTAACAGCTTCAGAGACAGCACAGAATTGCTACCAGCGGGGAAAAAACGTGCAACAGTCAGATATTTGTGTATGAAGATCCCTGAAGGACTAAACGAATCCAGATATTCGAGAATATTTCGTAGAGGCAGTGCTTCGTCCGGCTGCATTCTCCTCGTATCCTATACATAGTGATAGTAGAATAATGTCCGGCTTCTTATAGATGGTCTGCACTTCGCTGCTGTAGTGATTGTCTTTGTGTGCTAATTTTTGGTAGGCTCATTTAGAAATTAATGGATTTCAATGACCTTTTAATCCCCCCCATTAATAGCACAAAATGTGCCTTGATTCTTTTTATCTTTTTTTTCAACCCATAATGGCTTTAACCTTGTGTGCTGTTATGACTTTTCTTTTTGGGGGCAGAGCTTAAATGGAGACACAATGAAGTAAAAATTGCCAATGCTGCCACTGTGGATCTAATGAGCGCTGTGTAATAAACCATAACCGCTCCAGCACCGCAGCAGAAAATGGCGTGATTATTTTGGATGGCTGGCCCTTTAGGAACGGCTCATTACCATGCGGCCTAATGTGTATTGATATAGCCTGTAATTGTCAACTCCTATTTGACATGCTGCCGCTAATAAATTGGACTTGCCTGACCAGGACCAAGCTAATGGTTGTGCGAAAAACTATAATTAAAGGAAGTGTTTTCTGATCAGCAGCAGCGTACGTGTTTTGTAAAACTGATGCAGTCACGCCATTGGCCAAACTGAATCGTGTCACTACAAGGCAAACTTGCACCCATGTCATCAAGTGCTGCTGATATAAAAGCAGCCATACTGGTGCCATCAAAATCAGTGATCGTGTGTAGGAGAATGTGAAAACCTGTGGGAGCCTGCAATTGCCAGCAAATAGTCATCTTTGGACAAATACCGATTGAAACTTTTCATACACTTGATATCACATAATTTGTTCTAGCTTTAAACATCTTATTTATTTTTATCTGAATGACAACTTCTGATGCATTAAGATACATGGAATGACATATAAAGGATTGTGTAGTGCTGTCTAGCTGCTGGAAACATTCAGTTATTTCGTTTGCACTTCACTTAAACACCTCCAAGAGCGCCAAGTTGGTGTACCTGCGCTTTATAAATCTCCCTTAACATAACCTCCCTGTGGCATTTACTATTTCATATAATGTGATCTCATTGTCGTTTCATCTCAATGATTATAGGCCTGCGGCACAGGCCTTTATCTCTGGCTCAGGGCCTTTAACAACCAGTATATCTCTCGCGAATGGGTTATAGTACTATATTATAGATTACACGACTGGTATATTGGCAGGGCCGGACTAGGAACCCAAAGCAGTCCTGGCAATTTTCTTGAACCCGCTCCTTGGGAAGCACTGCCTGGCCCCGGGAGACTGGAAATGCTTGCTTGCTGCTATTGTTAGTGGTGTCAATATTGCAGCACCACTGCAAAACCGGCCCCAAGAGTCAAAACCGGCCATCCCCGCAAAACTGCCCCCCAACCTTCCAGCCTCGAAGGGAAATGGCCAGTCCAGCCTTGTATATTGGAATATTTTATCTACAGTAAATCAAGGGATGCTGTTGAGATTCACAGGTTTGCAACTTGCCAAGCTCAATCCATTTTACGACTGTGTCGTAGAATGAGGGGACAGCTTTCAAAGTGGGGGTAGTGGCATGCAGTCTTTCAAATACTTTGACTGTACATCAAGCCGTACATAAACCCCAAAATGCCAGAAAAAACAGCGTTAGTATAGACTGCATGAGAAAGACTTGACATTCTTGGACCTACCCTGTCTATGACAGGCATCTCTGAAATTTATGAATAATAGTTTGAATCAGCTGTAATTAAGAGAAGTGATTTTCATGCTTCATACATTGCACTGGACTCCAGAAAAATTATTAAGTTTAAAGATGTAAGATCAGAAAGTGTTCCTGAACTCTTCACGGGATTGCCAATAATGCACACATGTTGTTAAGTGCTATGTTTTAGGTTTGTTTTTGGAGTTACTTATTTGTCACTCTAACCAGTATTTTAGGAAGTGACCTAGGGGAGATAAATGTTTGATTCTCTTGGTGTCTCATTAAATCATTGTACTTTTACACACACCTTGATAACTTGCATTGTATTTACCAATCAATCAGTGAAATGTTTATTTCTCATGATACATACATAATACACAAGTAAATGAATTAGCTGTGCTCACAGGAGTAGGTCCAGGATACATTGAATATACAGTGCTTTGTCAATTGGTGTTCTGCATTATCTAAATAATGTTCAAACACAGGCACACATTCAACTGTCAAAAATGCTCAGTAATTGTTTCCACTCTAAAGGTACTTTAAGGAATGATATTGATCCAACCGGAGTCCTTAGATTTCATGACATGTACTTCCCTGGCTTGATAATATCTCCAAACCACAGACTAGTGAGGCCCAGTGCTACCATAAAACCATCCCCTAGAGGTCTGTGCACTCTACCTGAAGAGCATATACCTTTAGCTCGGTGTGCTTTAAAAAACATATGGTAA
Organism: Triturus cristatus; assembly: GCF_964204655.1. NCBI lineage: Eukaryota > Metazoa > Chordata > Amphibia > Caudata > Salamandridae > Triturus > Triturus cristatus. The sequence goes on from NC_140589.1 coordinate 719,931,737, forward strand.
ACTATTTTGGGGTCATGGATTTAATGAACCAGGGTTCTCCCTGTGTTTTTTTTATTATGTTGGTGGGGCTCCTCAACTGCCCACAGCCCCCAAAACATAAAAAGAAATGTTTGGCAGTGCACCTGTCCCTTCTAGTGACATCACCAACAACCAAATAAATAATGTAAAAATGGCCTAGTGCATTATGGGGTGCTCCTTGCCAGAGCAGGAAAATATTTTGAGTGGAATGTCATAGAGTGGAGTGGCATAGAGTGGGGTAGCATACAGTAGAGTGGCGTAGAGTGGAGTGAGGTACAGTGTAGTGGCATATATAGGAACAGCGTACACCGTAGTGGCGTAGAGTGGAGTGGCATACAGTGTGGTGGCATAGAGTGGAGTGGCATAGAGTGGAGTATTGTCGAGTGGAGCAGGGTAGAGTGGAGTGGAGCAGTCTGTAGTGGTGTAAAGTGTAAAAGTGTACTCTGGAGTGGCGTAGGGTGTAGTAGTGTAGATTTAAGTGGCATACAGTGGAGTGGCGTGGAGTGGCCTACAGTGAAGTAGTGTAGAGTGGAAAAGCGTAAAGTGGCGTGTCGAGAAAGGAGTTTTGTAGAGTGGATTAGTGTAGACTGAAGTGGCGCAGAGTGGAGTGGCATAGAGTGGGGTGACGTAGAGCGGAGTGTGGTATAGAGTGGAGTGGCATTCCTCACTCCAATTGGAGTGGCATACAAAGGAACAGCATATGGTAGAGTAGCCTACAGTAGAGAGGCATAGAGTGGAGTTGTGTACAGTGGAATAGTGTAGAGTGGATTGGCGTACAGTGTAGTGGTGTACAGTGAAGTGGTGTAGACTTGAGTGTTGTACAGTGGAGCTGCGTACATTGAAATAGCATACAGTGGAGTGGTGTGCAGGAGCATAGAGTGGAGTGTGGTAAAATGTAGTGGTGTCCAGTGGAATAGCATAGAGGGTGTAGAGTGAACAGGTATAGAGTGGAGTGAGGTACAATGTAGTGGAATAGAGTGCAGTTATGTAGAGTGGAGTGGCATACAGCAAACTGGAGTGGGGTAGTGTGGAGTGGCGTAGAGTGGAATAGCATGGAGTAGCATACAGTGGAGCAGCATGCGGTGGAGTGAGGTAGAGTGTAGTGAGATACACTGCAGTGGCGTACAGTGGAGCAGGTTAGACTGGAGTGGCATAGAATGTTCTGGCGTACAGTGTAGTGATGTAGAGTGGAGTATTGTAGAGTGGAATACTATGGTGTTCAGTGTTGTAGAGTGGAGCAGGTCCTACACTCCCTGCACCCCCCAAAACATAATAAAGCTTGTTTGGAAGTTGCTCTTGCCCCTTATAGGTATATCACCAGCACCAAAATACATTATCTAAAAATGCCTTCTGGCATTATACAGTGCTCCTTGCTGGAGCAGTGAAATGTGTTGAGTGGAATGGCGGAAAGTGGAATAATGTAGAGTGGAGTGGCGTACACTGGAGTGACGTAGAGTGGACTATTGTAGAGTGGAATACAGTAGAGTGGGGTGTTGTAGAGTGGAGCAGGGTAGAGTGTAGTGGCTTACAGTGTAATAGCGTACTGTGGAGTGGCGTAGATTGGAGTGGCATTTAGTGGAATGTTGTGGTGTAGCATACAGTGTAATAGTGTAGTGTCGTAGAGAGGAGTGTCATGTAGTGGAGAAACGTGCAGGGCGTAGAATGTAGTGTTGTACAGTGTAATAGCGTACACTGGATTGTCGTTGAGTGGAGTGGCATATAGTGTAGTGCTATACAGTGGGGTAGCATAGAGTCGAGAGGCGTACAGTGGAATAGCGTACAGCGCAATGGTGTATACTGAAGTGGAATAGAGTACAATAGTGTCGAGTAGTGTCGTAGGTTGGAGTTGCTTGCCGTGGACTAGTGTAGAATGGATGGGCGTAGACTGTAGTGTCATACAATGGAGTGGCGTAGAGTATAATAGTAAAGAGTAGTGTGGAGTAGGGTAGAGTGGAGTGGTGTACAGTGTATGAGTATAGAGTGTAGTTGTGTATAGTGGAGTGACATAGTAGAGTGTAATAAAATACTGTGGAGCGGCATAGAGTCTAGTGTGTTAATTGAAACAGATATAGCGTGAAATTGTGTGAACGGATGTAGATGTAATGTGGCAGAAATATACATTATGAGGTGTAAATGGAAATTTTTGTTAGTGTGTGAATAGTGTTAGTAGTGTCAAAGTTATACGTTTTTGAAAACTTGGTTATATATTGTGCCACCATAAGCTTACAGTATACCGCGGTACATGCGGATGAAAAGTCACTCTCTGATTTGCTAATGGCTGTGTTTACTAAAGGTGAAAGGCAGCCGGGTTGTTTTTCTCACAGTTTTGCTGCATTCTGCGTTTCGCTGAGTTCTGGATTAGGATCTGCACTGTAGGTAAGTAGTAAGTTTTATTTTTGTTTGCTACCTATTACCACTTTATTAAATTGTTAATAGGTAGAGAAATGTCTTTATAATTTTCTATACACTTTTATAGTAGTCTAGGTAGAACTGTGCATTTATTTAAAGTAACACTGTAATTTGTAGGTATCACTGCTGATAGCTACTCAGTAGACTTTTTTGTGCACATTTAGATATGTTAAAAATAGAAAATACACTTTAGTACACTATATTTGTAAAGCATAATGTATTTGAACTTTTTAAACATATTCATTTTGGTGCCACGCCACTCCCGAGGCAATCCCACGTACATTTAAAAAAAATTATAATAATGAAACGTATAAATAGTTTCCCCTCCCTTTTACCACTTTACTAAAATGATAATAGGTAGGGAAAATATAGCAAGCCTAATACTTACTTAGATCTGAAGGTGTAATGTAGAACACAGCCAAACTGTACCTAAAAACAACATGGCTGCCTTTAACGTTTGTAAAGGTAGTCATTAGCCAATCACTTAATGACTTGTCTTCGCTGAAAACACGATACTTCAGCTAAATACCATGACATTTTGCAAAAATACAGAGACAACAGATATCACTTGGTTAAAAAAGCCTTATAACTTAAACAATACTTACCTGTAGTATCCAAAAGGTTATTCTGCACAACATAATGTTTAATCCTGCCAAATTTCTTGTAAATCTGTTTAGCTGTTTTGTGCTACGTCCAACACAATAATCAATAGAAAATGCATTGGTGGAGCAGCGCGTTTTGGGACCCCTTTATATATTTGCACCCCCTTGACCAATCACCGTAGAACTTGGCATTATCTGCCAATATGGAAGGAAGAATAGGTCTGCAAAGTTTCGTGGGGATTCATCAAATGGGCGCAAAGTTATTAATGGTGAAAAATCCAAGGAATTCCTGTCTCTGGTAACGAGAGGGTTATGCACGCTTAGACTTAACTAAAGCTTTGGAGAAAGCTAATTTGCAATCACGGGAATCATGTTTAATTGCCAAAAAAAGCCTCATTGAACCAACAAGAGTTGCACTTACTCCAGAAACATTACAAACTATTCGCCTCATTACTACATTCAGTAGACAAGAAAAAAATATAAGACACATCATCTATAAACATTGGCCAATTGTCCTGACGGATTTAACTTTGAGATTCTTGCTGCCAAAACTCCCTGACATAACTTTCAGGAGGGCACCCTCCATGAGGGATGCACTTGTCAAGACTTGTCCTGAGATTATTCCTAAAACCAATTGGTTGATAAGACCGGGTTTCTTCAAGTGCTCGTCATGTCGGGCGTGTAAATTCGGTCTTAATCTATCGGAATATTGTACAGCCTTTAGTGATTCTCCTATTCACATAAAGGAACACTACACTTGTAGAACTGACTATGCCGTATATCAATTGCAGTGCACATGCAAATTAAAATATATTGGCAGTACCAAGCTTCCGGTATTTAATCGAATTCTCCAACATCTGCGTGCTATTGTCAACTCGGATGAAAATTATCCCGTAGCACGGCACTTTAAAGCAGTTCATAACAACAGGCTACAAGACCTTACATATTCCGTGATCGGGGCGGTTCCCCCTTATTTCCGGGGGGGCAACAGGGAGAAAAGACTGCGGCAGTTAGAGTCCTCGTTCATTCTCATGTTAGATACACGCATTCCACATGGATTGAACACCAGTGAAGATTTACACCATTTTCTTTAAACAACATGTATATTGTGATCTTCTAAATTTAATGATACAAAAATGGTAAAAGATCTTCACGTATTTCCGTAGATCCGTTTTCAATATGGGCAGTACAAATGTGGGGAAATCTGTCAAGTATTAGATGATATATCAGGGGGATGTATGCCCCCCTATTTTTTCGGTCTGAAGCTGTTTAACTTGAGATGTGGAGTCGGTGCCATCATGGCTAGTAGTAACATTGCCCAATACAGCCATAACATATACAAGGTTAATTTCCATGCTCAGAGCTTATATCCACATATCAAATTGTTATACATTTAGTGCATGTAGTTCACAAACGGAGTTCTCAGCAGCACCACCCAAAAACTAATTTTAACAAAAATAATCAACCTTGAACAACCTTTTTACAATGCTCATAAATCATAAGATCGACACAAATTGACTTATGAGAATATTTAGAGAAATACATAGTAAATAATAGTGGGTGTTATTTTATGGTCCCACAGTAGAAATGGACAAGAGAGTTCATTGATGCTTTGGCTCTGATGTCTAATTTAAGACAACACTGGGCACATGTCCTATATTACACAAATGCAATTTTGCCATGTTACATCTGCAGTGAAGATCCATCAGGCACTTACCTCATAATACAATACTCCTAATATCTTAAAAGATTTTTGGGGTGATATGAAATATTTCACAAATATAAAAATGCATATTCTTTTTAAAACCCTTCAGTACTTGAATTAAGTAGGGGAACAGTGCTCACATGTTCGCTGTCAAGAATAATTATTTACTGCTAATATCAAGATTGTAACACAAGTGTATTGCCAAAGAATTATCTCTATATATACTTTGTATCTCTATTTAAGGACATTTACTATCAAATGCGTGGTACTGAATTGTGATACATTTTATGTGTTAATTTGTAACCATTTTTAAATCCGCAATGATTTGTACAAGTCATGTGTTACTATGAACGCTGATATCTCTTTAAACATCCATGAGAGTCTAATTGCTGAAAGATTGTCATTGGTTGTAATTAATTTAAATAAGGCAACCCGTCACAGGCGCGTCAGGTGATCAAGATCGCTTCGTCGATCGAAACGCGTCCCAGGGCGGACACTTGTCTGGTTTTTATTATGGCGAAATAAATTATACTGAGAAGCTACCCCGGCTGTTTGAAGCGGCTTTTTCTTTCATCTCTGCAGAAGTTTAAGCGGTCCGTACCTGTACGTTATATATATATATATATATATATATATATATATATATATATATAGCTACAAGTGGTTCCGTTAGGTAAGTACCACGGGGTACTTGTTCAGGACCAACGTATTTCTTTCACAATCAATAATGATTTATACTGGACATTTATGAATGTACCACACCTACAGTAAGTTTTAGCAAAAATATATATTTATTAAATAATTTGTTTTGATTTCCCATTCTTCTCGCCAGTTGTGTGAACAATTTTATACAAGAATGGGGGCTGTCTAACAAAGAAAACACAATAACAAATACAAAGACAATTCGGTGGGTGACTGTGGTGACATATAGTGCAAATGAGTGAACTTTCAAATTCAAACAGTAAACAAGACAATAACATAAATTCTCCGTCCTTTTCAGGTCTTTCACTTTAACTAACGCTATTTCCTAAATTAATCGTTATAGTGAGCCAGGACATGAGATGGTTGCACGTTGACGTTTCGCTCCTGTGGGTATATGTGTTTGTAGATACATCAAGTAGGGTCTTCTTCAGGACAAAAAAGGAGACTAGCGACAGCCTATTCAAAGGAAAATAAAATTCCTATTAGTATGGTGTGGAATAAGATATATACAAATGTGTGAGCCGCCATGCTTTCGGGGTACTCACCCTTGGTGGTTCACAAGAATAAATCTATCTACTCCTCCGCGCCCAGAAGGAGTTTATCAGCAAAAACACTCTTTTTCGTGGGATCATCTGAAAAGTGTTGAGAAGGCCAATTACTATCACCATACCCTAAATATGCACTAACACTCCTCTGTGCAGTTACTTCATCCCTAAATGTATGTATGTGCACTTACCAATGTGTCTTCATCAGAAATAACAAAAGCTGTTCAAATTTCTAGCTGTGTACCTGTAAGGAGAGTGACAAACTGAGTATACTACTCTCCCTTAATATAAACAGAGTCCAAACATGAACTCACAGTGTTGACTCCCTAGAAATAAGGACTATGAAACTCACCCTTCTGGATGTGCTCGTTGGCCTCCAGGGGTAGTGAAATCGTAATGGTTGTGAAATACAACTTGTGGGGATTATTGTAAGTATATGCCATTCGTCCATCAAATATAACTTCCCCCACCTCCTTAAGTACTGGAGGCAACCTGAAAATAAAAATTAATTTAGGAGCTCAGGGTGAAAAGAATAAATGCTCCTGCAGACCCGAGTCATACAACAGTCATGATCTCCTTACCTCCGTAGTCGGGTGTCTCTCACCAACTCACCGTTGAATAAGCCAGGGAAGCATTCTTACCTGGCAGCAGCAGCGCAGCGGACATCGCAGGCAGTTCCTTGGTGCGGAGCGGTGCCTCGGAGACGGGGTGGCAACGCTGTTTTTCTCCCCTGCTGCCTCACTTCAGCATCGGCTGCAGTCGGGGGAGACTACAGCTCCCGTGAGGCCTTGCGCACCCTGCCCACTTCCGCCTTCCGCCCACCAGCGTGCCCGGAGGCGCTTCAAAAGGACAGGCTCCCTCGGTGGAGCGGGGGAAGCATTCTTACCTGGCAGCAGCAGCGCAGCGGACATCGCAGGCAGTTCCTGGGTGCGGAGCGGTGCCTCGGAGATGGGGTGGCAACGCTGTTGGTCTCCCCTGCCGCCTCACTTCAGCATCGGCCGCAGTCGGGGGAGACTACAGCTCCCGTGAGGCCTTGCGCACCCTGCCCACTTCCGCCTTCCGCCCACCAGCGCGCCCGGAGGCGCTTCAAAAGGACAGGCTCCCTCGGTGGAGCGGGGGAAGCATTCTTACCTGGCAGCAGCAGCGCAGCGGACATTGCAGGCAGTTCCTGGGTGCGGAGCGGTGCCTCGGAGATGGGGTGGCAACGCTGTTGGTCTCCCCTGCCGCCTCACTTCAGCATCGGCCGCAGTCGGGGGAGACTACAGCTCCCGTGAGGCCTTGCGCACCCTGCCCACTTCCGCCTTCCGCCCACCAGCGCGCCCGGAGGCGCTTCAAAAGGACAGGCTCTCTCAGCGTCACAGGACGCGCGTGGGCGGTGCCGGCCTGAGCCCGGGCAGAGGGCGGGCCGTCTGTGGCCATCGGGGGCCGAAGGAGGCCGGGCTGGGCCATCCCTCTTGGTTTCCATACCTGGTGACATGACTGAGCATCAAGTCTAACGTGACACAGGGTGCGTAAATAACTTTATATTGCCCTATTATCCAAGACTTTGCCACTGGGATTTGCAATTTTTGCCAGTACTGTTTCATGTGAATGTGGTGACAGGGGCGGTGGGGTATAAACGGTTGATATTCCACGTTGGGTGCAGTGAAGGTCGGGGCTGGAGGAGGGTGATCAAATCTCCCCACGACACCTTTAAGGGCAGGGTTAAATCGGCGCTGAGAGTATGGCAGGTAAAACGGTCACACGCTCGACAAGGGCAAAACTGACATCCCCACCCGTCCCACAGGCCCATAAAGCTGTTAATAGCTCACCATTTCCCGTCATCATGCAGCCTACAGCCATCGATCGTATGCTCAAAAGAGCGCTAGGGGCGGTGTCCAGTGAAATCGAGCGCACAGAAAGGCGTCTTTCTATAACCCCAGTATCTGACCCACTTGTAGGCACCCATGATGATGATCAGGAGGTCATGTTAATTACATCTCCCGGGCCTCCAGAGGCAAGTGAGCAGGATATCCCTTGTGCCCAACCGCCCATCATCAGGACTAGGGAGGTTGTAGTCCCAGCTAAAAGCGCCACCACGCAAAAGAAGAAGAAAGCCGGCCCAAGGAAGTGGAAGACTAAAAACAGTATAGATAGCCCCTCCCATCCTGTGAACAGCACGAACGCTGGGGTTGAGCGAGCAGTACAGACAATCTCCCAAATAGAGCCTCCAATATGGTTGTCGCAAATTACGTCTGATTTACAAGCCCAATTAGAAATCTTTATTATAAATCAGTTAAAACCACTGGCAAGCCGGTTGGATAAGATTATGAGCAAATTAAAAAATAGGGAGAAAAAACCCTGTATAGGAGGGGAACTAAGTACCCCCACTAGTACCCCAGTCACTAATGTAGTTCCCCAAAGGGAGATGAATACCAGCAATAAAGGGGCTGCCCATATAACAACTGCACAGATTCATAAAGCCCCGGTTTCGCACCCACAAGGGGAGAAGATCACTGACCCTAGAGATAGAGGTACGCACACCACTAATGGACTAGGCGTGCACAAACAGGAAAGGCAACCTCAACTCCCCCGGACCCCACAACGCGACCAGCCCACAATATGGAGAGGGCTTCCATATCAAACCCCAGCAATGTACTTCCCACAATAAATTTGCCACCTGAGTCATGTCCACTCGTGGTAGTGTTCGCTGGGACTCCGGAATTAAAACACTGTCAGAGCGAAACACACCAGGAGTTAAAAAACAAACTTATCCACTGGTTGACTCAAAATAGACCACTAGCACCTAATCAAGATGGGGAAATCCTAATGGTCAGGAGAGTGAACTGGATAGGACGTAGACCCAAAAATATAGAAGGCAACTGTATTATTGCCAATTTCAGGGATAGGGGGGTGGTTGAGCATATTATCAGACAGGGGCCACCTGGGCGTGCGAGTGGTATAAAGCCGCTATCTCTCAGCTATTTTTATCCAAGACAGCAGGAAATCTATGAGGGACAGTATAACTTATGGAGAAGAGGGGAGGGTTCATACCCGACCTCAAAGAGGGTTCCAAATGGTACACGAGGAATGGCAGAGATCTGGGAAGGTGGATACCCATGCTGGGTAAACAGGTTCAGCCCATTAAGGCCCCTAGATGAGAATGACTGACTAATGACCCCATACATCCCGTTAAAGCAGGTTGACACTAATTACGTAAATGTTGACCCGGACACATTGATTGGGGGAGATTCGGAAAACAGAGGGGGGACACTATGTACTCTTTTTTTGGTCAATGAGGACAGTCAGGCATCACCCGAGGTGGGCAGGCGCAGGAGCCTAGTAAAGACTCCGGAAGCCTCTAATCACTCCCCCAAGGGACGCTCGCATGCACCCCTAGGAGCAGGAGCTTTAGGCCCAAATTCAATACAGCAGGGCAAGGACCCACAGAGGCCACCATATAGGATCCAAATTGGGTCGCCTAATATCCCTCAAGGTGTGACTGGGCCAGGGCCTGATAACAGTGTGGAAGAGGGATTGAGAATCATCTCATGGAATATAGCTGGCTTGGCAGGTAAATTCGATAACGTGGACTGGCGGCAATATATGGCCCATTTCCACATAATCTGCCTGCAAGAAACTTGGGTAACAGACAATTCCCAACTTCACATGGCAGGATACAAATGTTTTTTCATCCCAGCACAAAAAACCTCCTCAGGTCGAGCCAAGGGAGGTCTGTCCATATATGTAGATTTAAAAATACAAGGCAAATGGTCGAGTGTGGACTGGTTCGCTTGGAATATCCAAGCTTTGAGGCTTAGGAACAAAGGGTTAAGGCTAGTGCTGTTTAACGTGTATAACACTGGCCCTTCAGGAAATGACAGTTCCACCCTGGGGGAACTAGACCACAGATTGAGCAAAGAGCTGGAGCCCGTTAACGGTGCCCTGACCCCATTGACAATAGTAGTGGGTGATTTGAACTGTCACTTATGCCCCATATTGTTTCCGATTAATGCGAGCTGGTCACAATGCCCAGTGAAAAAAGGCCCCCACTTTAGCCACTCATCGAGTGGTGCAGAACTGGGAAAGCTTCTCCAATCTCACGATTTGGAACATACGATTGATATGATATCACTGGGGCCAGATGGCACTCTCCCCCCCCACTTTTAAAGGGAGAGGGTGCTCTTCTTACATAGACTATATCTTTGTTTCCAGATGCTTAAAGCACCGGATCACTGAAGTAGGAATTGAGTGGAGTCCCTTCAGTGACCATAACCCTTGGTTATGGAGTTTTTGCACTTAGCAAAACAAAAGCCGACTCCAGCTGTGGGTATCTCCGAGAGAGTAACGGACCAAGGCAGAAGACTTAGGTGGGCGAAATTAGACGGTGAAAGATTTTACCGGTCCTTAATGGAAAAAGGTAAATCACTCATTGATAAGTGTCTAGATTTTTCAGTCGAAGGGGACCGCTTAACACATGCTTTTGGCCAAATAACTAATCTGGTGGAGGGGTTACTGCGGACTAAGGCTCCAAAAAAAAACAACTCGAATCTTCCGAGATGGTTTGATGGGGACTGCACACGAGCCCTGACGAAGTTAAAAAAAGCCCTTAGTAGCAAACCTAGGGACCCAATAAAAGTCCACACGCATAGATTAAATTATAGGAAGGAGCTAAAAAGAAGGAAAGCAGCGCTGCAGGGGGAAACGTGGGCGGCCTTGAGGGAGGCCTCCGAAAAAAGGGATATAACGGAATTTTGGAGAATAATAAACACCCCTTGTTTTCAAGATAAAAATTCACCCGCGGCTGCCATAAACATTCTACCGGAGCAGTGGACAGCCCACTTTGAGGGCTTGTACAACCACGGGGAGGTGGATAGGACTGAGGAGAGGAGGGTGGTCATGCAGGGACAGGTATTGGAGTTTACTCTGGAAGAAATAGTCTTGGGCATCGAGGGATTAACCAAAAATAAAGCCCCGGGCCCAGACGGGACCCCTCCGGACCTGTTTTTGAGCAATGTGGAATTATGGGCTCCCATTTTAACCAGAGTAATAAATGCGGCCATCGTGGTAGGCTTGCCTCGGTCTTGGTCGCTGGCCATCATAGTACCCATTTTTAAAAAGGGTAATAGAGACAACCCCCAATGTTATCGCCCAATCTCTTTGATAGATGTCTCAGCCAAAATTTTAGGAAGAGTTATCTTGAACCGACTGACTGATTGGGCCGAGGATAACAACATTATCTCGGACGTTCAGTACGGTTTCCGGACCGGTAGGTCCACTAGTGACCAATGCTTGAACCTCTATATGTTGGTCGCCAAGTACACTAAAACCAGTAACGAAGCCATTTACTTGGGGTTCATGGACTTGGCCGCGGCATTCGACCATGTAAACAGGAACAAGCTTTGGGCGATGATGAGTCACCTAGGAATTGACCCAGGTATAATTTGTACTCTGAGGGAACTGCACAGAGAGACCTTTCCCAGAGTACGTTACAACATGGAAGGGGGGTTGACAGATTCTTTTAGATGCACTAGCGGTGTGAGGCAAGGCTGCATATTGGCCCCTTTTTTATTCTCGTTATATATTAATAACTTAGAACAGTCCCTGACCAACCTAAATACAGACTGCCCAAGGGTAGGAACACGCAATATCCCGGTGCTGCTGTACGCAGATGATGCGGTTCTCTTGGCGCGCACCCCCAAAAGTCTGCAGATTTTAATTGACGGGTTCGTCAAATTCATGGATGCGCTAGACCTGTCTGTCAACTTAAAAAAATCTTACGTAATGACAGCAGGTCACAAACCACGGACTAGCTTTCTATACAGAATTGGGAATCATACACTAGAAAGGGTGCAATCCTTTTCGTATTTAGGTGTGCTCTTTGATGAGTCCCTGAAATTTGCCCCTCTGGTACAGGAAAGGTGTGGCAAATTGGTGGCATCAACTGGGGCCATAGCAGGCTACGGGAGGAGAGTTGGTCGATGGTCCCCGGAACAATCAATGAACCTGTATGGTTCTATGTGCTGTCCCAAAGCCATGTATGGTTCAGAAGTGTGGGCTTTCATAAATCTTGACGTATTGCAAAGGGAAGAAAATAAAATATTTCGCTCAATATTGAAAGTCCCCAATTGCACCCCAGCCGTCATAGCCCATAGAGAACTAGGACGACCTTATTTAGAGGACTTGATTAAATTCAAACCAATCCTGGCCTGGTTGAAAATTTGGCTTAACCCTGAAGCTGCGTTGAGTAGGCAGATCCTAATAGATTGCCTAGGGAGAGACAAAAGCTTGAATATCCCATGGCTTATTTATGTGAAAACTAGTTTGGAAAGCATGGGTCGCAAGGAGTTCTACTCAAACCCTTCAGGGATCACCTCACAGGATAAGCTTATTCTCAAGAGAATTTTTCTGGACCAAAGATCTCTTGCCAGATCCACAGTGGAAGGGGTCAAACCCTCAGTCAGTGTTTATAGTAAGCTTGAAACCACTGATGGGATGGAACCTTATCTTTGTGTCGTGTATAATGCCCAAGAAAGGTTTTTAATGTCACGTTTTAGGCTCAATTTTTTACCTTTTCTGTTAGCTGAACCAGCTGGTTTTAGTCACTCACTTGAGCAGAAGGGTGCCTGCGGCTGCGACAATAAGTCTCCGCAGGACACCCTTCATTTTGTACTTCTATGTCCCCTGTATGCAATTCCAAGACGTAGATTTTTAAAGGGAATCTTAAAAAAGGCCAGGTTCACTCGAGCCAAAGAAGCACTGATTTTCCTGCAAAGGGCCAGTGACCCGTTAACTTTGTGTTCTGTTATAAGTTTCCTGAAATTTGCACTAAGATTAAGGGTAACCACAGGATAGAATTACTTGCGAACCCTGCAGGATCCCCCACCCGCCATTGTGATTAAGTTTTTATGGTGGCTGTACTGTGAATAATTAATCATTTTATGTATATAGATTCAGTCAATGTTCTTGTATAATGATTTAATACTATTTTAACTTGTATATATATGTACTCTTTTATGATGGTTTTTAACCACCGAATAAAGAATTATTGAATTTGAATTTGAATTTTGAATAAGCCGTGGCTGGTGTTTCCGTGTTAAAAGGATTAGTGGGACAACACATGATGGCATCTCGTGGACCTGAGAGGTCTGGCACACGTAACTGTGAACGTGGCGGCCATCTTAGCATCTGTTGCCCCGCACTGAATCGGGTTATGGATTTACTTAATGCAGGTTAGAACCTGCGGTCAGTTCCACCATATTCCATAGTAATGGCAATTCAGTAACTTAAGAACTTTACAGCAGAGTGTAGTTGACTGTGTGTGTCAAGGCGTTTGTGTCTGGCGCACGTAACTGTGAACATGGCAGCCATTTTAGCATCTGTCGCACCTCACTGAATCGGGTGGCGGATTGATTTAAAGCAGGTTTTGAACCTACGGCCAATTTTACAATATTAAATGGTCATCGCAATTCTGTAACTTAAGAATAAGGACCTTACAGGAGAGTGTTTTTGACTGTAGGTATCAAAAGGAAAAAGCATGTACAGGATGATGGCTGCAATCTTGTAACGGGTAAACGTCCTAGTAAGGCAAATAGGCACCTATAACGAATCACATGACCGTGGTGGAAAGTGGTTCTAACCCGGTCATAGAACAACAGGGGGTGAACCCTGTTAAACAATGGCAGCTAGTGAATTAATGCATAGCTGTAAGCGGGACGTGTATAGTCCACTAGTGCCTAACAAGTAATAGATGGCCATCCTCACGAGTGTGGAACCAATTACAACTCTCATGTGTTTGGGTTGGTGAATGTTACCTGGATAAGAACATGCAGTGAGTACCATAATCCAGTTGGGGCAGTCGCCGGTCATTCAATTCAGGTTGAACTTATACACGGGTGGGGTTCAGAAGTTGAATATGTGTCAGAAGGCCAGTCTGTCTGTTTGGTTCCTCAACCTCGTTCAAACCAGTACTCACTGAATTCAAGACATGTATCCATTTGCATTGCCTGGTATTGAGTTTTTACTCCATATCTCGTCCTCTAGGGTCTCGTATCACCTTCTCAATGACCCACCATCTTAGGCTTTCCACTGAATGTTTCTGTTGGTGGAAGTGTTCCACCAGTGGAGCTCCTTGCGTGCCGCATCTAATGCGGCTACAGTGCTGCAAGATGCGTTGCTTGACCTTTCGCTTAGTTCGGCCTACATAGATCATGTTGCAGGGACACTTCATCGCGTGTGAGCAAGGCCGGTATCTGGCCAAAACACATTACTTGGCAAGCATTGCTTGAATAAATGCTTCAGTTGGAATTCCGTGCTGTCAGTGCCTGTTCTTTATTCACAGAGTGGGCTAATACACTAATATACACACACACACATGCACGCATGCACGCACACACACACACACACACACGCACACACACACACCGTTTCAAGATTAAAAACATAAAATATACTTTATTATTCAACTGTGACATAATAACCTCTGCGATTATGTGACTGCTGATGTAATTGTGTGAAAAAGTACCTGTGATATAGTGACTATCGATGTAGTGCCTCCAGTATACACATTCCTGCTATTGTGCCCTTGGTGTAGTGCGGTGTTCCCCTCAGTTCCCACTCCCATCTCCCCCTCCTTATACTGCTATGCCCATTGTCCCCTTTCCTGGTTCAACCAGGAACTCCTAACCCCCTGTACAAGAATGTTCTGCTTCCCTCGGTCATAACCTTCTTCTCCCCAAACGCACTCTCCGCTCCTCTGTCCATACTGTCTTCCCCTTTCCTGTACAGTGTTCCCTGCCTGTGTAGCCACGTTTGCACTGTATATTTCATAGACATGTACACAAGAGTAGCCCCTATATGGGCATGTGTGATTAAGGTTCTACTGCTCCACAGTCGTGCGGGAAGGGAGAGGAGGCGTGAAGAGCAAAAAGAATGCAACAGTTAGCTAGTTTGGCACGCGGTCGCCTTGTAAATAAAGAATCTTCACATAAGTTTTGCACTGGATTTACTCTCTTATGCGCACCAGTGATAAGCCATGCATTGCTTTATTCCTTATTTGGAAAAGCAAAGTGAACAAATAACTAGTTGCTAATCGTTGCGCTCCATTGTTTCATCTAAAACATATGTATGAAGCATGGTCTGATACCAAGCAGGAGCAACCCTGGGGCAATGTGATAAAACGTGTCCTGTCTAACATCCTCCAGACGTGCGAACGAATGCTTCTTATAACTCGCAACAATGGAAAAGAAAGAAATACTATCACCTGTGTGTGGTGTGGTATTAGAATAGTGGGAGCTTATTTATTGGTGCCACGCAATACTTCTGATGCTCTGTGGCGCACCTTTCATGAAGGACTGTCAATTATCAATAAATAAATCGAGGCACTAAGGCAGGGACAAAGACATGAGACAGTGGCAGCGTCTATGGCAAGATAGAAAGCCCACAGCACTTCCTTGCCCAGATGTCTGCCTTAGACGCAGATGTAGAAGCAACTGCAAAGTAGCTAGCGTTTTTGTAACGTACAAATGCCAGTAGTGTGGAGTGATTAGAGCCTGTTTGGTTGAATGGAAGTCTCTGTGGTATGTTTTATGTGCGTTTTGGAAAGGGTTTGTGCCACAAAATCACTGTCATAATTTTAACCTGTAAAAATTTCAAATCTAGACTGTCACTGTGTGTTGAAGGTGCTTATGTATATAGGTAAGTATAAATGTACTATTTTTTTAATAAACAATTTTAGTGATTTTCATTAGCAGAAAACAAAAATAACGATAATCACCGTTATGGTGATCGATTATACTGTTACCTTTCAAAAACGTTTGTCACATTTCCTTCACTCCTACAAGGATACCTATTTTCCTCTAAACTCGACTAGATTTTCTTTTCTTAACTCCATATTTACTTACCTTCACAATATAGTGGTATTCGATATTGTTGATGCGCTGTTTTTGCAGGTCACTTGCGTTATCCTGACCCCGATCCCCCTCCCGCCGTGGAAAGACATCACAATTTACAAATTGCTGTGGCGGGATCGTAACATACGATTGAATTAATGCTTTGCAGTAAAGCAGTGTTCATAAATCTGACGCCTAGTTATGCAGATTCGCTGCTTATAGCTGTTCGTAAGTCAAAGAAGGGGTTGATGTTTCTTCATTAAAACCTTTTTTAGTCAAGAAATAGGACAGTCGTCTTCCCGCTCGAGTCGGGGGAGGGGGGGGGGAGAGGGGGCAGGGAGGCAGGGCTGATGCCCTCGGGATATTAATGGCGGCCGTCATCCGTGGAAATGAGGCATCACTTGAGAGGCTTGCCGCCCTCTGTGCCCATCACTAGGGAGCCCCCCTGTGACCCGCGAGACGCAGCGCGAGCAAGTTGCGCAACTCGGCGCAGGGGACCAGAGGCCGCTCATTGGTATTCCTGACAGGTAGCTGTGCTCCGTCTGCCCATTTCTAGACTGTTTAATGTCGATCAGCTGTCTGAAAAAACGAAATGACGTGGCCATCCTTTCCGAGGGCTGCCATGACAGGTGCAGCAAGCTCGCCCGGATGCTTCATTAGGCTATTTTCAATGTGCCTTTTTTAACAATTCTTTTTGACCCTTTTTGACCCCTGTTATCCGCAGGGGTTTAAAATGATTTTGTACAGTGAGCAACCAAGCAGATGACGCGATTCCCCCTTTTTATACATTGGCGATTAATTATAAACAATGCAACAAATTCCAGAGCTTGCTTTACCCTTGGTGTTTATATAAAAAATGTGAACTAATTTTCACTGGTTAAAGTTTAGGATTTGCTCTGTTCACTGATCGCGGGTTCCTTTTTCGGCTATGAGAATTCCATGTAAAAATGCGTTTGTTTACACCTGGATAATATGTTAAATGGCTCTTAGGTCTGTCAGCCCATGTCTTTTGAACCCTGTGCCTATTAACATTCTTTCGTTTACTTACAATAAAAACTGCATATTAGACATTTCTAGTATAACTTTGCCTTTCGATATGGAATTAATGCCATCCCAGTGAAAACATATGTGGCCCAATTAATCAATATTTGCGATCAGGTTCATAGGTTAGAACTTCAATGCCGCCACTCATTCACACTATATCTAATGAGACTGTGCTTTGGGCCTGCATAAAAAACGATGCCTCAGAAGTTGCACATTTTAAAAGTTTTCAAAATCAAAGTTTTTGCAACAGCTAAAGTGTTTTTTTGCAATGTACGTATACCCTTTCCAACTCTTAAAAAAGCGCCATTTTGAAATACCACATAGGAGGGGGCATCAATGCGGTGTCCTACGTTATGTTATGTTATTAAGATTTCTAGAGTGCTCTGCTACCCTGAGGTGTCCTGGTGCTATACTCTACCTACCTAAGAAGAAACTGAAGAACAGTGGGCTAGGTAAGGAATCTAGGCAAATAACCAGGTGTTTAGTCCCTTCCTAAAGGGGAGAAGTTCTGTAGAATTCCTGAGATAAAAAGGAAGGTTATTCCATGCCTTAATGGCAGAATGACAAAAACTTCCCCCACCCCAGCTGACTTTCTTAAAGCGGGGGTGGAAGGCAAGTCTAGAATGCAGGGAGCGCAACGCCCTCCCCGGCACGTACCACTGAATGGAGTGTCTCAGGAAATCAGGGCCCATGCTATTAAGGGCCACCTCCTGTTCACTATTTGAAAAGGGTTGCATCAATGAATTGTGGCTGCAACTGCAGTCACAAACCACTGATCACTTACCGATGCCCAGATGGGAGTAGTAGTAACTGATATGCAAAGGGTAAGCAGTCTTCCTTCTCCTTCAGGAATCGCGTGGGCATCCTGAGATGTAGGTGGAGCAGCTGAGGGTGGCCCAGATCACTGCCTGCTCCTCCACTGTCTTCTCAAATGGCAAATATTTTTTAAAGAAGTGCCTGTGCCTTTTATGGAGGTGGGCTTTTTTAAAAATAAAAAATGTTTATTGTTTGGGGAAGCGAATCCAGGACTGGGGTCTGTTGTGCCTTGAAGGAGGCATCCCTGTATTTGCAGCCAATCACAGAGAAATGTAAATTGTGACCGCCCTAATTAATATTCATTAGACAGGTCGTTTTACGACCTCCCCACTTATGTATAATTTGTGATGCGACCTATTAATTAGTACATAGGCTGAATCTCAAACTGCATTTTGTTTTGCAAATCAGCTAGAGAGCCAAGTGCACATCCCAGATTTGTGACCTAAAACTGGTAATGGATACTCATGAAAGATTATCATATCCTAAACCATATTTGCGGATCTGCTGAGGGCAATATGCTGTTTATTTTTATTGTTGAGCGAGGGAGGTGGCAACATGACTCACTCAAGGCTTCGCCTCTTGTGAGTTATGAACCTTCACCGCCCTAAACAATGGTGATAAATAACGTATTTCTCACTACAAACCTCCTTTTATTTTATGTATTCATCAGTAGATGGTGTGTTGAAGTTATTACGTTGATCTCCGAGGGTACGGATTTCCAAATCGGGTGATATTTTATTGTATTGTTCAGTGTAATAATGTGAACTGGTTTAGTCTAAAGGTCCCTGAGGACATAAAAGGGTTTTGTTAAAACGCTGGAGGTGCAGTTGGCTCTGCACAGATCCAGGCACCGTTCTTCGCAGTGCTTTGCAGGCCAAGAGGCAGAGGATAGGTGGTACTCTCAAATTACATGCAATAGGGTTAAGAGACCTGAATATTACAGAACCAAGCCTTCTTCAGCAGTTCTGTGGTTTAGTCACTTGCTAAAAAGGCATGGTATAGTTCTTCACAGGTAATAAAGTCCTCCTCTGATGGTAACTTCAACATATGCTTCTAGGGCATCTGCAGTGGCCCAGAGCTTTTGATTACCGACATTTTGACCATTTCCTTCTCAGCATCCAGCCCACAATCATAACCACAATCATATTCAATTTCGACCAGTTTCTGGTCTATTCATTCAGCAGCCTCCGTGGACATAGAACGATAGCTGCTGCTTGCGGTTGTACAGTAAAAGAGTCATAGAGTGTTATCCGTTAACTAGTAACACTACAATAAACGTCTCTAGATCTGACCCTCTGTGCACTCCGTTGTACTAGCTGGACATCCAGCACTAGTGTCGGGCATGTAAAACACGTCCTGTGTGTGGTCTGATTGATGGCACATTGTAATGCAAAGTCCTCCGATCATTCAAGTTCACACTTAAAATTAAGAGGAATACGAAAAGGTAATGCCTGCCATTCCAACACGTACTGCATGTCAGAGGTGGAGGACGTCCAGCACCACACCTGACCAACAACTAGTACTGCGACACCCTCCCATAGCAATTAATAGAGGCAGGGAATTTAAAAAAAAGCCCATAGGAACTAATGTTAAATTAGATTATAGTAACTTAAAAAAAATATAAATCCATTTTCCTTAATGGTAAAACAATTGCGCATAAATAGAATATAATTTTTTGTTTATTGTAAAATATATTAACAGCCATTTTTATATTTAAAAGTTAAGTTATCAACATTTATTTTTAAACAATTACATTAATTTAAATACATTCTATATATACCTTTTGGTATTTTATTCAGCATAGTAAAAAAATATGACTTCTAATTTTGGTCGGATTTTTTAAAGCTAAATCTTAAGAAAAACAATTTACATTTGATATATCCAAAATAATTAAATATTTAATTCAAAATGATAATTCCGTGGCATTTAACATTTTGTTCTATAAATAAAATACATATTTAAAATTAATGTACATTCATATTTAAATGAAAAATATTTGTTACATTTTTTTGAGTTTAATAAACTTTTCCCTATACTTTACCATAGGGAGATCTCCTTGATGTCGGAGAACTCCGCATAAGTGTGGAAAATTACAAGTAGTTATATTTACACTTTGAAATTAGGCTCGATCCTCCTAATTCAAGGGGTGGGGACATGTAAGTCTACACTGTTTAGTAACCTCACACTCGTAAATGATGAATAGCAAAGAGTTCTAAAGTTACGCAAAAGTGTTAGAGTAAATTTACTTGTAGTAAATCTACACATTTATATTTACCTTTGTGAATAGGGCCCAAAATCTAGGCTCATGTTATTATTTGTGTTGGCACAAGGACATTTGTGTAGTACATTATTTACTCATAAAGAGTCCTTTGTTGCTGTTAAAGCCAGCTGTGATTTGGCGGAATAGTTTTTTACAAAATTCCCATGCCTATGACTCAGACTACTGCAAATTATAAAATCCTTCACCCCTGAATAAAATTCCAAAATTCTTGTTGAGTCACATTTTTAAGTCGTTTTTAGGTCTCGTGCCTAGTGATGCAGTGCGCAGCATGAGTCCTTTTGTGCGGGGTTCAGAAACGGAGCCTGGAATCTCACACGCTTGTGCGTGTGCTTTTCTTTTTGTGCTACCCCATTGGCCTTTGCGTGCGTCTTTTCATAAAAGACTGCGTGCAATTGGCCAAAGGCGGGCGCATTGCTCCACCCATGGCCTATTGGTGTCATTTACGCGCTTGGTGCGCGTAATAGACACCAATAGGCCATGTGGTTTCAAGTATCGTGCCCAGACACGGGCGTGATAATTGAAAGCACATGGCTCGCAGTGGCGCGCGCGCGCGTACCACTCGCGGGCTAATTTGTTTTTCAAGCGGAAGTGAAAGCGAACACTTTCCCTGCCGCTTGTCTCTGTTCTTCGTTGCAATTAAAAAGAAGATAAGTCTGAGTTCACTAACAGAGCGATGCTTGCAATAATTTTCAATGTTTCCTCTTTCTTGCGTTAATTAGCATATCCGCGGCTGCGATCTCCTGTGAGAATGCAAAACGCACCCCATCCCAATCTCCGGTTTTGTTGAGCACGCTTCCCGGAACTTCCTCAGGCCTAGCCGCGTTTGTTGCAGCCCAGGCAGTGCAGTCAGTCAGCATCTAAGGGGCAGCCCTAGGAGCACGGCGACTGGGACAATTCGGTGTGCTTCGGCTCTTACCGTCATTCGGAGAGGAGTCACAAACAATGTAACAACATTCTGATTCACCCGCTGCATCAGATTCACTGATGCCACGACGTGAGTCAGTGATGATTTGCCCAATGAGACATCCAGACACTGAGTCTTTGTCACATGATAGACATAGGCAAGCCCATTTAAGTTTGCCAGCGTGCAGCCTGCCGGCTGCTGCTCACAGCCCGTGCTGTTGTTGGGCCACACGGCCATAATGTGATGACCTGCCTCGACCCAACCTTGCCGGACCGCGGCTGGAGTGGTGCGGTGCCTCAGCATGTAGCTGCACTGCAGTCCAGCAACAAGACTTTACTTTGTGCTTGCAGCCTGCACCGTGACGTGGTTGTAAAGGAGTATAGCCTCATGTGAAGACGACCTGCCTTTGGAGTTTACACCCTTAGCCTTCTCTGTGTTTGCGCGTTTCTGCTTGTTTTTAGTAAAGGTTTGTTGATAAGAATTTTTGCGAGCTTACTGCTTGTTGGGCTATACCCACATTTCATGTATGGTCCTTTTCTGGTGCAGTTTTTTGTTATCTGGTGTAAATTCCAGTTGACGACTAGCAAATGTATTAAATCACTTACAGTTGTAATGTTTATTCTTTGTACACATTGAGCCCTCCCTTGTGTTTTGTGCAGTCCAGTGTACCAAGAAATACCAACTGAGCACACTGGCCAGGGCACTAACAAGGATCATGAAAATGCAGCTTTAATTTTCTCACTATACGCCTGAAAACCTGGGATTGTACGTGCTTTTCTGGAATTTCAGCAGGGTTATCTGGTACGTAAGATTAAGTTGTTAAATTGAAGTAAATAAAGATTGCAACTAGTAGACCATGTTGGGTTGTCGAATGAAAGCCAGGTACTGGACATTGGTGACATGGAGAGAAGAGGCAAGCACATTGTCCTCCTGGAGTGCTGCTGAGTACCAGAAGCTATTTCAGCTGATGCAAATGCTAGTGGCATAAGTGACTCCCCAAAAAGGAGTTTACTTCGAGCTAAAACTTACTTTTTAGGCTTACCACCGAAAGGGGTTTTGTAACAGAACAATCCATGCAAGTTGAATCCATTGGTAATAAGTAGATACAGTTCTTTTTTGTACGATTTGTGTTATGTCTCATACGCTGGGAATGCTTTCTAGTGGGCATAAAGCAGTGCTATGAAAGGACACAGGTACTGTATACCCCAGCACCACCCTTGCCTCAAAAGTACACATTTAAATCAGTGCAATGCAATAGGTCTCGCATTAACGTGAGTTTAAGCTATTGGCATTGTAACTGACAATGTTTTATTTATGTTTCAAAAACCAAAACATAAATAAAAGGCCTTGTCATTTTTTATGCCAATAGCTCAAACTCGTGTAAATGCGAGACCTGTTGCATTGCAAATGCTTTTTCTTTTTGTCTGTGGCTGTTATTTGTTTTATTTATTTATTTATTATAAGATCTCCGTAACACAAACTATACCATAGGGGGGCAGTGACTTCACAGCAGGTAGTATGGCCGATTAGACATTAAGGTGAGTGAGGTATTAGCACTGAAATCCTTCTGCTATGGATCTGTGACTGGAACTTTTGTTCAGGACATTTTTCACTGAGGAGGCTTTACTAGTCTCCTCATATCTGGGGCTCTGTGTGAGGCTTGCCTGATGGTTTCATACTGAGGTGAGGGATGTCTCTGTATTCTTGGAGGACTGGTTTGGATTCTGTGGGTGAAGTGAGGCAAGAGTTTACATTTAGGGGCTCTGAATCCTGGCACAGTTGATAGTTCCACTAGTCAGCATGGTAGACAATATTTCTCTGACAGAGGGCCGTGACCACAGCCAGTCAAGTTTTTGGCATGGACATGGAACAGCTCTGCAGTGGCTGATATCTGAAATAAAATGCATTAAGCTACACAACTAGCAGCCCTAATTTTATTGGGTCCATTGGATGCTTTTGGTTAGGTGATCTATAGATCCTTCTAACCAAACAGGATCAAGGCATTGCACATCACAATGGGAATACAGAGCATTCCAGTGGTGTGATCCAGGCGCCTAAAACATGGCATGCTCTGTCTAAATGTCCGCACAGTGTTTGTTCTCATGCCTCTCTGCTGAGGTCATATCGTGCATCACCGAATGGACGATCAAAAATACAGGTAGATAGGGTACATATTTCCACCTTTGTTTAAAGAGTATACATCAGTTGGTTTTACTATAGTACAAATATGCACAAATGTTTGATTTTACTTGTATTCAAATGTGTATACCCACACTTCACTATGCATAAATGTGTGTGGCACCAGGTGCTATGAGTGTGATCCTACACATTTCAGATGTCTGTACTTAGCATTTGTTATGATACTTATGGATCAGCTACATGTCACCTTAGTTCCTGACCTGCAGCTGTGTTGTGAATTTTGGCCACCAGAGGACTAGAACTGTTAAGTGTTGTACAAGGAAATTGATTTACACTCAAGCTGTGTCCCTTGGCATCAAAGATGACCTGTAGGTTGAGTGACAGTGGCGGTATGTGCCAAACAAATGTATAGTAGGTCTTGCTGGCTGCAATGAAACATGTCCAGTACACCAGGCCCACATATAACTTTTGCAGCACCCATCTTTTTGCAGAGGTTGTGGTATGTCGAAGAGTAAAAAACTAAAAGGAAAAGAGACGAAAACAAACTACAGGAAGCTGAGGGGAAAAAAAAATAAAGAGGGCAGAAAAAGAGTAAACATTGTGAACAAAAAAGAACAGAAAATATGAGATGAGAGGGAGATAGGAGAAGGCTGGCCGTAAAATGCAGAACGAAGAGACCTGACCCAAAAGGAGGGAACAGAGAAGAGCTAAAGTGACTTATGGAAAAAAAAGACCAAAGGCAGGAATATAATCTGGTGGTTAATGTTACAGGAATCTGTGTTTAAATTGCAGGTCACTAATTCCAAGACTAGTGAGACAAATCAATTGGTTACCAACCCCATTGTGTGTGTGTATGTATGTGTGTATGTATGTGTGTGTGTATATACATATATATATTTTCCTTTCAACCACCTCCTGTCACACAAATTATGTTGGCACTGCTTTGAGTTTCACTTGATTTTATTCTGAAAAGAAAATGAAATATTCATCAACGTTTTTCGGCTGTCAGTCGCAGCCTTGTTCACAATGACAAGCACCATTATTTACAGTTCATTTGATGTCTTTTCACTTATTTACAATAAACACAGAGAAAGGACAAATGTGGAACATCTCTATACACTATAGCTGATCAAAGTCAGCGCCATTTTGTAACATGAAAGATTACTCTGTCTAAAACCTAGTGGCTCTTTTTACTTAGGTTTGTTGTCTACACAGTAATAAACATCTAATGAAGAATCGCTTTTTCAACTCCATGAATGTTTCAAATTGGGCACAAACCAAATTCATTACAATTATCACATTTGTAAAAAATCTCTACTCCACGGGAAAATTCTCTTAAAAAAAGCCTTCCCCATTTTAAAAAAAGAGTAATTTAAAAAATAAGCATGCAATTCTTATCTCTTGTCTAGTGCCTTTTATAGTATATTTCATAATGTTTCCAATAAGATTACCCAAAACCATTGTAAAGTGCATTATACCTAAAGCGCATGAATTCTTTAAAGTGCATTGTGCTAGTAAACATTTTCCCTATCTTTTACCTTTCCCTTTAAGATATTTCTGTACTGCTCTCTTTGAAGAGTGTGTTCTATGTGATGCATATTTTAATATACACAGGTGAATAGGTCTTCATCAATACTAAAACCGTTCGGTTCCTTACAGTCTAGCTCCAAGATGAAGAACATTTCAAATTTCCTCAATTCCTTTTTTCAATCCCCTCCTCTTATCCTTTTTGGTACTTGTACAATGCAACTATAGCTCAATAATTTGGGGTTGCTGTGATGGTACTTCTCAAAATGCCTAGCCACCGGATAGCTTCGGTCCTTATTCACTATAGCTCTCCTATGCTGTAAGATTCTTTTATGGGCTGGTAATATGCTCCCTACATATAACTTCTTACATGGGCATTTGAGTATGTATACCACAAAACGTGTTCTGCATGTAAGATTCCCTTTTATTTTTATGGATTTGATAAAAGCAGTTGTGTGAGTGGAAAAGTTCTCCCCATTCTTGCAAGCCATGCATTTTATGCATTTTTTGAAACCTTTATTTAGTTTAAGCCAAGTTGTTTTTCGTGTTTCTGCTCAAAATTTGCTTTTCACCAAATACTCTCTTAAGGATTTTGATTTTTTGTAAGTAATTTGGGGTTGTCTTGTTGTTAATCGACCTATAATTGGGTCCTCTTTGACTAAATGTCAATGTTTACATAGGATCTGGCGAATTTTCATGTGTTCTACACAGTATGTGGTTATACATTTATGTGTACTGTGTGTTTTATCTTTCTGTTCATTTCTCACATTTATTTTGCCTCTATCTGCTAATTTCTGACCTATATTCTGCCTCTTTCTGCTCATTTCTCATGCTTATCTTGCCACTTTATGTTCGTTGCTGAACTTTATTCTGCCTCTTTCTGCTCATTTCTCACCTATATCTTGCTTCTTTCTGCTTGTTGCTGACCTGTATTCTGCCTTTATCTGCTCGTTTCTGACCTTTATTCTGCCTCTTTCTGCTAGATTCTCACCTTTATCTTGCCTCTATCTGCTCATAGCTGACCTTTATTCTGCCTCTTTCTGACCTCTATTTTACCTCTTTCTGCGTGTTTCTCACCTTTATTTATCCTCTTTCTTCTCGCTTGTCAACTTTTTTTTTGCATCTTTCTGCTCGTGGCTGACCTTTATTTTGCCTTTTCCTGCTCGTTTCTCACCTTTATTTTCCCTCTTTCTGCTCGTGGCTGACCTTTATTTTGCCCTTTTTTTGCTTGTTTCTCGCCTTTTTTGTTTGCCTCTTTCTGCTCGTTGCTGACCTTTGTTTTGTCACTTAATGCGTGTTTCTCACCTTTATTTAACCTCTTTCTGCTCATTGCTGACCTTTCTTTTGCCTCTTTCTGCTTGTTTCTGACCTCTATCTTACCGCATTCTGTGGGTTTCTCACCTTTATTTAGCCTCTTTCTTCTCGCTTGTCGACTTTTTTTTGCCTCTTTCTGCTCGTGGCTGACCTTTATTTTGCCTCTTTCTGCTCGTTTCTCACATTTATTCAGCCTCTTTCTGCTCATGGTTTACCTTTATTTTGCCTCTTTCTGCTCGTTTCTCACCTTTATTCAGTCTCTTTCTGCTCGTGGCTTACCTTGATATTGCCCCTTTTTTGCTCGTTTCTCACCTTTATATTGCCTCTTGCTGCTCGTTGCTGACCTTTATTCTGCTTCTTTCCGCTTGTTTCACACCTTTATGTGGCCTCTTTCTGCTCGTTGCTGACCTTTATTTTGGCTCTTAATGCTTGTTTCTGACCTTTATTTAGCCTGTTTCTTCTCGCTTGTCAATTTTGATGGCCTTTTTCTGCTCGTGGCTGACCTTTATTTTGCAGCTTTCTGCTCGTTTCTCACCTTTATTCAGCCTCTTTCTGCTCGTGACTGACCTTTATTTTGTCACTTTATTCTTGTTTCTCACCTTTATTTAGCCTCTTTCTGCTCATTTCTGACCTTTATTCTGCTTGTTTCTCACCCTTATTCTGCCTCTTGCTGCTCGTTTCTGACCTCTATTTTGCCTCTTTCTGCTCATTGTTGACCTTTATTTTGCCTCTTTATACTCATTACTGACCTTTTTCTGCCTCCTTCTGCTCGTTTCTGACCTTTATTCTGCCTCCTTCTGCTCGTTTCTGACCTTTATTCTGCCTCTGTCTGCTCGTTTCTCACCTTTATCTTGCCTCTTTCTGCTTGTTGCTGACCTATATTCTGCCTCTTTATGCTCCCTTATCACCCTTATTTTGCCTCTTTTTGCTTGTTTCTGACCTTTATTTAGCCACTTTCTTCTCGCTTGTCAATTTTGTTGGCCTCTTTCTGCTTGTGGCTGACCTTTATTTTGCCTCTTTTTTGCTTGTTTCTCACCTTTATTTAGCCTCTTTCTGCTCGTTTCTGACCTTTATTCTGTTTTTTTCTGCTTGTTTCTCACCCTTATTCTGCCTTTTGCTGCTAGTTTCTGACCTCTATTTTGCCTCTTTCTGCTCATTGTTGACTTTTATTTTACCTCTTTATGCTCGTTACTGACCTTTTTCTGCCTCCTTCTGCTCGTTTCTGACCTTTATTCTGCCTCTTTATACTCGTTCTTCACCTTTATCTTGCCTCTTTCTGCTTGTTGCTGACCTATATTCTGCCTCTTTATGCTCGCTTATCACCTTTATTTTGCCTCTTTCTGCTTTTTTCCACTGGGACCACGGGGGAGTCTCAAAGCCCCCACGGTCCATGCCGACTCCCCACCTCCTGCAGGAGCCGGTATTGCTCTCACAGACAAGGAGCTGCTAAACATGCAGCTCCCTATCTGTGAGAGCAATCTTTTAGTCTGTTTCCCTGTCCGCTCAACAGCGGGTAAGGAAACAGACAAACCTCTGCTTCCATCAACTCCCACTTGCTGGAAGCGGCGTGTTTGTTCTGACTTGGTGGAAGCTGTCAAATCTCTCGCCAAGTCACAGCACACAGCAATGTCCGAGGCGTAGGCACTGCGGGACATAGCAGAAGCCGGCTCTGGGGGGTGGCGGTCCACAGGGCCATTATTGGCTCCAGGAGGGTTGCCAGCGGCCTCCCTTATTTCACTTTCACAAGCCTACCCCAAGGACGTGGTGGTCCCCGGGGCCGTGTAAGGCCCAGGAGGGCGAGCAGTCAGCCTCCCCTCCTTCTTTAAGAAAAAGGAATGTCCCAGGGAGGAAGTGGTTCCTTGGGCATGGGGGAGGGGGTGGCCCCGCACAATATTTAAGTTAGCCAGGAGTAGGTGGTGTCCCCCTGGTCTCTAGGCGGGTCCACGAGGCCCACCCAAGCATTTTATTTTAAGCCCTGGGGAGGGGGTGGTTCCCGGAACTTGGGGACAGGGTCTGCAAGGCCCCCCAAAGCTTTTGATATGTAGCCCCGCAGAGGTGAAGGTACCCAGGGCCCGGAGGGTCCGCCCGGCCCCCGTTTCCTAGTATAATTAGCTCAGTGGAGGTGGTGGTCCCCAGGGTTTTTTTAAGCCCTTGGAGGGGGACCCGCACACCCCCCTTCATTTTTTCAATAATACCCACATGCCCTCGGGACCTGCGCCACCCTGAGGCTACAATTAATACTAGTGACGGAGCCTGCACTTTTTTTAAATATTCACAGTGATATTTGTGAATATTTTGCCAAAATTGCTGTGAATAAAAAAAAAAGATATGTTTTTATGCCGTGGTAGGCTTCCAGGGGAATCCTAAGACCAAGGCTTGGGGTCAGGGTATTCCTACTCTGTCCCTTTTTCTTTTTTTCCGCATTTGTTTTGTGGGACTTGGCTGAAGCTGAGTCACAAGATAGCTGCTAACACTTCCTGGTTGAAGTGTTAGCAGCCAATCTGAGCTCTGAATTTCCCTGCATCAGCTCGTTATTATTCACGAAGTCGTTGCAATTACAGATATGCTTATTTTTTTCCCTTACATTTCTCAACAACTACTGAACGGATTTCCACCAGATAATTGAAGTCTGATCTGCTAACCAAAATCTACCTTCCTGCCGAATTAGGTGTAATTCCATCCACCGGTTCGCGCTGTAGTTGTTGTCAAAGCTCCTATGGGAATTAACATGGAAACACCCTTTTCTCCGCCCCTGCTTGATGGATCACCCCAAAACTTTCCAGGCGCAGCATGAATCACAGCTCACTTTTTGGGGAAAATGTCATTAAAATTCATCTAACGACGCCAAAGAAAAAGCCAAGTCAAAAACGCTTTGCCTATGGAAACATGGTCCTAACAATAACTATATATATACATATAATTCACTGGGAAAAAAACAAAGGTTGAAGTAGTGTTATACTTAGGTGAAATGTTCAGTAACAACGTAATGTTTTAAACTCTAAAAGCCACTGAATTTCACCAGTTATAGTTATCTCCAGTAACTATAAGTTGTGCTCTAAGGTAACTGCAACCTGAGCCTCCGCCATGTGCACTGATATCAATGATGTCATAGAATATGTCATGAGTAATGTAATATGTGGGGTAATTAGCAGTGCATAGTGAGGGCACGAGTTATAGTTACGTGAAATAACTATAACTGATGAATTTCAGTGGTTTTTAGAGTTTAAAACTTTACATTTCACCTAACTCTAATGTTACTTTAACCTTTTTTTTCATTGAATTTCTAGTTTTTTTTTAACGCAAAGTAATATTTAGTTAAACCCGGACGTGCGCCGTGGGGCGTTGACCAAAAAACCTGGCCTGCGGCCAGCCCTGTGGTCAATCCCCCAAAGGCAGCCAACCCTCTCCAGGCCAATTTCCTCCCTGGGGACCCCATCCTCCAGGGCCCAGATGCCTTTATAAAGGGGGGCCATGCAACCCCTCGCCCCAGGCCGATTTCGGCCCCGGGGACTCTATCCCTCGGGGCCCGCCATGTTTAAAAGGGGAGAGGGAATGCGGCTCCCCCAGCCGTTTTCAGGCCCCAGAAACCCATATCCTGCAGCCCGCCACATGATTTAAGGGGAGGGGTGCCACGCGCCCCTCCTCTCCGAGACTCTAGAGGCTGCGGGGACCCCATCCCCCCAGTACCGGGTCAAATGCTATGTCCTGCAGAGCCCATCCCATAGCAGTCTCCGTGCAAGCAGCAGCACGGGCAGGGAAACCTGTGTTTGCTTTCGCATGGCAGGAGCATTTTCAGATCTCCTGCCAAGTGGAAGCAACCACGACGTCTGCTCCCAGCGGACGGTAGCTTCAAAAATTCTCCCGCCTTCTGGGAGCTGACTTTATCTGTTTCCCAACCTGCACTGAATTGGGCAGGGAAAGAAATGAAAATATTGCTCCCGACCTCAGGGAGCAGCATTATTAGTGGCTCCTTGAAGGCAGGAGCAATGACGGCTCCCGCTGGATGCAGGGAGCTGGCTGGTGCTGCGGGGGCCTTGAGGCTCCCTTCGTGGCCCCCAACAACACTGCGGTGGGTGCCCTAAGTGGGCACCTGGTCACCCACTTTTTATTGTGCCGTGCCACAGGGGATGAGGTCCCCGGGGCTGAAATCAGCCAGGTGCGGGGGGTCTATTGCCCCCTCCCCCTAATATTTATCCTGGCCCCATGGACTGGGGCCCCTGGGCTGAAAGCAGCACAGGGAGGGAGGCTGCTCGCTCCCCTCCCCCAAATCTTAACACCAATCCCTAGGGTCCCCTGGTCTGAAATCGCCCCGGGGAGGTGAACCGTGTGCCCCCCTTCTCTAATGATAACTCTGGGCACCAGGGGATGGAGTTCCCGGGCCCGAAATTGTCACAGGGAGGGGGTCCATGTGCTCCCCTCCCCTTAACAAGTACGCCAGGCCCTAGGGGATGGGGTCCCAGGGGCAGAAATTGGCCCAGAAAGGGGGGCTGCATGGCCCCCTACTGCTAAATATCAAGCTGGGTTGGGGGCATGGAGTCACCAGGGGCAGGCCCTGTGGCCAATCACCCACAGTGCACAGCCAAAGGCCCGTGTGCATTGTGGTGTTGGCTGTCTTGTGGGTGGTTGGCCACAGGGCCTGGCCTGGCTGCAGGTCTGGCCTTGTGGGCAGACCCCAACTGTGCACAGCCTTATGGGGTTGGCTGCAAGCGGGGTTTGGTTGCAGGCCCTGCAGCCAACTCTGAGCTGTGGATGGTTGGAGGCAGTGCGCGACGCTGGTTGGATTTAAGGATTGTAATTAAATTTTACTTTACGTTGAAAAAAACCTAGAAATTCACTGAAAAAACAAAGGTTAAAGTAACCTCAGAGTTAGGTGAAATGTTCACAGTAGCAAAGTAACGTTTTGAACTAAAAACCACAGAAACTCACCAGATATAGTTACAGTTATCTCAAGTAGCTATAACTCGTGCCCTAAGATAACTATAGCTTGTGCCCTCCCAATGTACTACTAATTACCTCACGTATTACATCACTCATGACATCTTCTATCACATCATAGATAATATCACTGCAACATTTGCAGTGAAATTATTGACGAGAAAAACGTGCATGGCAGGGCGTGAGTTGTAGTTACCTTAGAGCTTGAGTTATAGTTACTTGAGATAACTCTAACTGGTGAAGTTCTGTGTTTTTTTTAGAGATTACAATGTTACCTTGTTACTGAACATTTCACCTAACTATAACGTTACTTTAAAATGTGTTTTTTTCGATATATATATGTATCAATGCTTAGTCGAGGGTTGTGCTAATTTAAGAGCTTTGTGTGCTACAAGAAAATTGTCAGATTCTATTCCTCGTGAAAGCGGTCAGTTGGTTATTTCATATGTGGCAGAGATCCCTGTGTAACCTGTTGGTCATAAGCTCCAAACCTCATGAGATGGCGCCCTCTCAGCAGTGCAATGCAGCAGCACAACAGAATGAGGAAATATTACAAAGCAAAATAATTTAAATATTTAAACAGAAAATGCACCTTTGCTGCTCTTCAGACCACCCAAACACTGCACTCTGTTCTTATTTCATACTCCCCCATACCCTGCCCCCCCCAGCCATCTTACACAGCAGATACTTTGTATTAAACCTTCCTCATTCGTTTTACAAAGTTGCATTCATGTCTAAAGGAACAACTTACTTTCTGTTACTTTT
The DNA here is from genome assembly GCF_964204655.1 of Triturus cristatus. Classification (NCBI taxonomy): domain Eukaryota; kingdom Metazoa; phylum Chordata; class Amphibia; order Caudata; family Salamandridae; genus Triturus; species Triturus cristatus. Next base: position 719,963,312 of record NC_140589.1, read on the forward strand.
TCGACCTGATTGAAGGGTTAAAGTAGCGTTATCTGGAACTGAAGGGTTAAAGTAGCATTATCTGGAACCCAAAAGTAATACCATTTTTTCCTTTTCATTGGTCCTTATTGATGTTAATTTACGAACATGACCCAAAGGGTATCAGAGCGCTTAACAATTACATAGTATCAAATTTACAACAGTACAAATGAGAGGCATCAACAGATTGAAAAACGAATAGCTTGAGTAGTATAAGTAAAAAAAAAAAAAAACAACTGTCACCAAGAGCCATGTGGACAACAATGTAGATAATAATGACAAGGTCCATACGATGTACTTAGTAACGATAAATGACATTGAGGACATCATAGACAAATAGATCAGTGTGGTCATTGCAGCAAGATAAGAATTTCTGTTATGCTCCAAAACAAGGAATAATGTAGTTTTGGTAGCACTAGATGAAGAGAGCAGATTCCATAACCAGGGCTAGGAGCAACCTACGTTAAAGCAGGTGTTGAGGAAAAAGTTCAGCTATGGTAGGAATTTGCTCATAAGAAATGATATTCACTTCTTTCTTGAAGGATGAAGTTGACTGAATTCTTATAATTTAAGGAAAAAGCAAATTCCAGATTCTCAGGGCAGCTCTGGAGAAGGCTCTGTTATAGGTTTTTTTCTTCTGGAAGATGGGCGGTTTCAGCACTAGATCCCTGGCACTCCGAGATGGTCTTCCTCCCCCAGAAATCTCAATTTGTTTAGCAAGATACATCAGTGTTTTGTGGTGGACTCTTTTGTGTGTGATACATGCTAGCTTGAGTTGAATTCTGGCTAGTATAATAATATAATAGTCCCACCCAGTTTGAAGCAGCTCAAAGCAGACATTACATTAGATAATGCCACCAACAACATTAAATGGAAAAGGGAACACTGCCCTTTCCATTACTGTTTCATATCTTAAAATGCAAAATAGCACGAATTATATTCATGAAATCTGCTGAGCAAACTCATGTGATCACCAAGCAGTTGGTTTACATTTTCCCATACTTGTATTTGCAAAAAATGAAAATAAAGTGTTATGAAGGTGACCAGCTGCAGAGAAGGAGAGGGATACATCACCAACATTACCCTTCCTCAGAGACGCAGCTGTCCATAGTTTGCATACGGGCTTGTTTGCCGATAATTATATGAAATTTGGGTCTCGGTGGTAGCAGACTGAAGCTAATTGCCGTGTTCAACATTTCCATTTAAAGTGAATATAAGGGACATTGTTCTCTTCTTGGGAATTTGAATGATACCTTGTGGAAACTATGTTAGGGAAACTGTTCCGGAAGCTGCAAATGACCTGTCACTTTGTACATTTTGTTTCTCCTGTCATTAGCCAGAGAAGTCTTGCTGAAATTACCGAGTTGATCCACACTGCTTTTCTTGTGCACCGCGGGATAGTCAACATCAGAGAGCTGAAGGCCTGCGATGGGCCATTGAAGGACATGCAGTTTGGGAATAAAATGGCCATACTGAGCGGAGATTTTCTTTTGGCAAATGCTTGCACGGGCCTAGCGCAGCTGCAGAATACCAAGGTAAGTGAATGATTTGCCTCTACCTCTTGGTATGTGATGGAATTGGGTTATGGTTTATGCTACAGGAGTGCCCAAGTGAAGAGTACCCCAGGCTTCCTATTCAAGAGCATCCATTTTGTGGGCACAGCTTGAGAACTTTTCAACTCCCAAAGTGAGATGTGCTTTAATTCAGAATTAATTTAAAAAGATGCGTGACCTGCATTGTCGGCCAGCTTTTTCCCCATATAAACTCGGAAAACCCTTTATTTTATTGAAAAAAACGATATGATAAAAAGGTACCAACACTTAAAAGCAATCTGTTATTTTGCATCACGATCAGTGTTTTAAATGGGCAGGTACTCACAAGTACTGAGTACCTGCACTTCTTTAATTGTAAAGGTGTAAGAGTACTTGCTGTTCTCAGTGGGGGTTCAGTACGTTTGATAGGAGAGTACCTGGACTTCTCAGTAGCTCACAGGTACTCTGGGCAATGATTAGCTACAGTTCTGTAAAGTTATTTCAACCACTTATTAAGATAAAAACTTAAGTCAAAGAGGATTGAAAAGCAGCTTGAGGAAGAAGGACCCAAAGATAGTTTTAAGTAGGATTTGCCAAGGTTACATTTTTTTGGTTACCTTTCTCGCTTTGAACACAAACTTCTTGTAAAGTGGCAGTGGTCATGGAATCCAGCTGTTGGACCACGGCCTGTGAAACATTGCGTTTGCTGTCTGTAGATGTTTCATTCCTGATTTTAGTGGGACTTGCGCCTTAATTTCCCAGCGTATGGTGCGCTCACACAAACAAAATGTAGGATTCAGGCCCAAAAGGGGTAATTATAACCTAGCATTTATTAGGCGAAAACTACACAGCAAGTGAGAGGAAAAAAGTAGAGAGTGTCCAACTCAAAGATTGAAGCAAGACTGAGCGCAATATGCAGGTATTAAAATATTACACATGCTTCGAAGGTCAAACATAAATAAATGGCTGTTCTTTTGCACCACAAGGAGTTTGATTCTATTGGAATGCGGTTCAGCGATCAGAAGGTCAATGATCATATTGAAGACTTTGGAAATAATGTTGGGCTACTGGGTTAAGACAGAAAATATTTTCTCTATTTTAGAAGAAAGGACCACTTTATAGACATTACACATTTTGAAAACCGATATAAATGAGAGGTGGAAAGGAAGGGTAGTTGTTGAGGGGCTCTGTCGGAAGTGGTAGATGGACCTGAAGAAGAAGGTCGGAAATAAGTGCAGAGAATGATATCAAGGTGCAATAAAGAGACCAAAAAACCGCACTTCTGTGACTATATGAATAGTGAAGCAAACACATCAAATAAAGTGTAGTAGGACTGATAACCGTTGTTAGACATACAGGAAATTTGCTCTGTCATTTAGACATTGCAATATTACATTATTCTTCGAAGGCAAAATGTATTGTGATCTTAGTGTACTTTATTATTATTATTTTTTATTTAATAAAAGCAGTCTGGGAGAGATAGTCTTTTAAGATGTCTGGCTGTATTTAGTATCCTCTGTGAACCACAGTGGCAGAGATAAGAATATACTATTTACGGACCATCCTTTTCAATATTTTGTCTTGTTTGGTTTATAAATGAAGTCTGGTGTCTTTTATAATAAAAGGTGGATATTGAAAATTGGGATAGGGGGCTGTAATTTCTGCTGACTTGTTAGTTGGGGAAAGAGGTGTCGATTAGAATGTTACTGTTTGTTCTATCATCATCGACCTTACTTCAAGGGTGCACAATTCCATTCTTGAATAGTTGTAAACTGGTTTTCAGGAGCACATACATAAAAAGTCATGACAGAATGTAATTTTTGGCGGGAGTTTCCTTTCGCAACTTATTTTATTCAAAACTCTCATTACGCGCCTGTCACCCACTATGATAAAAAATAAAACAAAAGTAACTTTCCCAAACCTTGGTGCCTGCCCCTCTCCTAAAAAAGTTGACTTTTTTCTTCGAGCAGTATCTTAAAACCTCCATACCATAATCTTTTCTGACTTCACAAATTGTTTAAATAACCATGATGACTTGTGAGATGGGGCCCTTCATATTGCCCACCATGTGACGTTTTTCACTGATGTCTATTAGCAAATACTTATTTACTGGTAACATACTAATGCCCGGATACATCTTCCTGTAAATCACGTAAGTATGAATTGGGTTTCTGTGCGAATAGTTAAAAAAAATTATACCATATAGTATTGTGGTGTTCCTTTTAAGGAAAACTGAAGAGGGTTTTAGTTTTTATTGCTTTTGCTGTTTAAGTCAAACTCTTTTTATGGTTGAAATCTGTTGATTGATTTACAACATTTGCCAGCTTATTTCCAGAGGCCGGTAGACCTAAAAAAAAAAAAAAAGAAGAAATCTTGAGGTGAAATAGTGTAACAGGTCCGCTCCCAGTTAGGGACATCTCCCTCGCCCCTCCCAGCCCCTCCCCTTACACCTTAGTTCACTCTCCAGAGCCTTCCCCCCAAGCTCTGATCCATATCTCCCATTAGGTGAAACCACCACAGCTCCCCCTCAGCTGGTGTTTTATATAGGGTGGAGTGGTCCTGTGGCATCAAGAGGGTACCCTTAAGTAATTGGGGCATGTTAGTTCCCTATACGTCTGTACAAGGAAAGAGATGCACAAGCCCTATGTTTCTACGCATCCACACTCCTGCGCCTCCAAAGTGGCTGAGATAAGTTCCATCCCCAATAGGTGCCAAATCTGTGGAGCCAAGCCCCATATTCTGTGGCGGCTCCTTTGCGCCAGTGGCCAAGGAGGGTCTGTTTGGTGGCACAGTGTCCAGGCAATCACCCTCCCTCTTGGTGAGTGTAGAGGCTAGATATGGCGTTATATCAGTATGCAATATTTAGTTAATGCTATGTAGGGCCACCGATCAGTAGTTTTTGAGTCTTTAGCAGTGGCCCAAAATATGGAGGAGTGTGCCTGGTGCGCTGCAGCCTCTCCAGAGGTTTGTGGATCTATCTGGCAACCAGTTATGAATTCGGGCTGGGAGTGATCTTATTTATAGACTCCTTGCCTGCAGCCCTGGTTGCTGTTGTGCGTGTGCGGTGGAAGATCTCTCCCCACTCTTTATCTGTCAGGGTGCGCCCCAGTTCAGCCTTCCACCTCACTTGTGCTGCAGTGCGAGGCATGGTGATCACCTTCTGTAGGAGTTTGTATAGGTCAGAGACCAGGTGTGTATCGTTGGTTTTGGTGAGGATCCATTTTTGAAGGGGATCAACATGTGTGATGCATATTTCCGTATTGTTGCGTGGGTAACCCGGTGTCTGATCTGGAAGCAGCGCAGGCGTTCTGTCTTTGGGAGGCCATAACCCTCCAGCAAATTGCTCAAAGGTCTCAATCCCATCGTGATTAAAAAAGTCCTGGTTGCGTTTACAGTTTCGAACGGATCCCTATGTTTACTAGCCCAGTCTCTTACGGGGGCCGTCACACACCTTTTGATATAGGTGTTCCTTCACAGAGGAAAAACTCTAGCTACTCTATTGATCCGATATTTGTGGACCCGCACAATTGTGCGAGAAAATGTACAGGATGGCCTCACACACCACAAAAGCAGATGGACAATAATAGCCCTGTTATGGTGCTAATTGTCCGATTATAAAAAATCGTAGAATTAAATGCATACAATACCCGGCTGGCCCGTGTCCTTCTGTGCCAAGAGGAAACTATCCTGTATAGCTAAATCATGTGCCTCATGGAGGGTTGGGGCAGGGAGTCTAAGGACTAAGGGCCAGCCGGTTTTTGTATGCAAGTAAATTAGAACGCATTTAATAGGGAAGCACTGTAGGGACATATATGGTTCAATTTGGTCATGAAGAAAGCCCGGGACCCCTGTAGGGGCCATTTTGGGGGATGAAACATGTCGACCCGATTGACTAAACAAACCTGATTGTTTATAATCGGACAATTAGCACCTTAACAGGGCTATTATTGTCCATCTGCTTTTTAACCATCCCTCCTCCACCAAGGAATAAAGGTTCTAAAATTTAACCGGTAGGCATTAGTGATTTTTAGTATAGGACAGCTTTCCCTTTTCTTTTTCTCCTCAGTTTCCTGCTAATGCTTGAACCACAGCCCCAGTATGGGCTCGTTTGCCATTAGGGGATTCTTTGGTGAACGTGGGATGGCTGATGATGAAGCCTGACACCTGGATGGTGTGCAAGGCCATCCTGTAAATTTTCTCGCACAATTGTGTAGGGACATAAATATTAGATGAACAGAGTGGCTGAAGGAACACCTATATCATAAGGTGTGTAAAGGTTCCTGTAAGAGGCTTGGCTAGTAAACATAGGGAGCTGTTTGTTTCTGTGGTGGAAGTAATATTGATAGGGAGAACTCAAATAATAGCCCCTGGCTTTTAGGCGAATCCTCTCCCTCTCCCTCGGGCCCAGCAGTGGTAGGGTCCATTGTGTTAAATAAATGCATTTGTAGTTTGCCATGTTTTGAATTCAGTGTTGTCTCTGGCTGGTGTAAATTCAAGGTTCCCTATGATTGGGGACATTGGGGAAAGCATAGTTTTCAACCCTAGGAGGAGGTTTGAATAGGTTTGTTCTGTGTGGCAGAGGTTAATGCCTAGGTATGTAACAGACCGTTACGGCCAAGAGAAGGGGCACATGGCTTGCAAGGTGTTTTGCAGGACTGTGGCCATGTTGATTCCCAGTATCTGTGATTAGTGGGCGTTCACTTTGAACCCAGAGACTAATCCAAAAGTCTTCAGTTCTCTCAAAAGGGTGGGGAGTGATGAGGTAGGGTTGGTGAGCCTCAGAAGAACATTGTCCCAGTAAAGGGCAATTTTGTGTTCTGTTTTGCCCAGGGTTACTTCAGCAAGCAGTTTGTTGCAGCGGAGGGTCTCTGCAAGGGGCTCCAAATAGAGAGCAAAAAGGAGTGGGGATAGGGTACATCCTGTCACGTCCCCCTCTGTATCTGGATGGAGCCAGATGTTGCCCCATTGACCTTGGCCATAGCTTCTGGCTGGGTGTACCTCCTCAATACCCATTTTCAAAATCTTGGCCCCTTTCCTGTCCTGTATAGAACCTCTTGGAGGAAGGGCCAATAGACTGTATCAAATGTCTTCTCGGCTGTGGATAATAAGACTTTCGGGGTCTTGGTGCGTTTAGCCTCGTCGATAATGTGGAGCATGTGTTTGGTATTATCAGGGAACCCCCATTTGGGAATAAGTCCTGTTTGGTCTCAATCTATCAAGTCCTGCATGTAGGGGCCTATCCTCTGTGCTGCCTGTAAAGATCTTTGCATCTATGTTAAGCAAAGAGAAAGGGTGGTAAGAAGCACAGTTAGTGGGGTCTTCTCCGGCCTTGTGAATGACAGTGATGGCCGCCATGTGCATGGTAGGGGTGAGTGTTCCAGTTTGTGCAAATGAGTTGTAGAGCTTGGCAAGCAGGGGTGCGAGCTGTGGACAGACAAGCCTATAGAATGCTGCTGTGAACCCATCAGGGCCAGGGGCCTTCCCCACACAGAGGCGGGATATAGTAGCTATAACCTCTGCCATGGTGATGTTGTTGTCCAGTGTTTCTGACTGCTGTGTGGTAAGAGATGGCAGTGTGACTGTGTCAAGGTATATCTGAATGTTCCTAGTGGGAAGAGAGTGTTTGGTGTGAGGCTGAGTAGAACGTATAATCTTTTATATGAGGGTGGTGAGGTCGCCAAATATAAACCAGTCCCAAATCTTTTAGTCAGGCCCGCCCGCCCGCCCCTGAAAAGGCTCCTGTTTGGCCTACTATCTGGGCCAATCTGTCTGGAGTAGGATCCATCACCATGTTGAAATCCTCCCCCAATAAGGTCTTCCGCTTTTGGAGATAATACATTCTGTGAGATTGCCTCATGTAAGAAGTGTTATTGGTTATTGTTTAGGACGTACACATTACAGAGTGTAAAGGTGTGGGATCGGTGCTCTGTACGCACCACTAGCAACCTGCCGGGAATCTTTGCAGTAGTAGATAAGAATTTGCCATTGAACTCAGTGGTCAGTAAGATGGCTATCCCCCCCCCCCCCCTTTTTGCTTGGGCTTGACAAAAAGAGTTGATGATTGAACCAGAGACTACAGAGATGGTTCCAGTCCTTCTTTAAGAGGTGTGTTTCCTGTAGGAAACGGATATCACAGTCAGACTTTTTTGGCATGCGGAGCACTGCACAGTGTTTTGCTTGGGCTTTGAGGCCTCGGACATTAAGGCTTAAAGCTTTCAGTGATCTGTGAGTTCAGACTCGCTAAGTGACTCTGGGGGCGTCACTGCTGTCAATCAAGCAATCAATCAAGGGTTTATAAAGCGCGCTACTCACCCGTGAGGGTCTCAAGGCGCTGGGGTGGGGGGAGGGTGCAGCTCCGGGTCAGTCAAAGAGCCAGGTCTTGAGACTCTTTCTGAAGGTGTTCAGGGTTGGGAAGCATCTGATGTTGACTGGGAGCTCGTTCCAGGTCTTTGTTGCGACGTAGGAGAAGGCTCTTCCCCCTGCTTTGGTTCTTCTTATGCGGGAGGTTTCTGCTAGGGCGAGATCAGTGGAGCGAAGGTTCCTCTTGGGTACATAGAAGGAGACTCTTTTGTTGAGGTATGTGGGTCCGATGTTGTGGAGGCATTTGTAGGTGTGGGTGAGTAGCTTGAAAGTTACTCTCTTCTCAATGGGGAGCCAGTGGAGGTCTCGTAGGTGCTGGGTCATGTGCGTGTGTCGTGGGGCTCGGAGGACGAGTCTGGCCGCGGTGTTTTGGATGGTTTGGAGCTTGTGTAGCAGGGTTTTGTTGGTTCCGGTGTAGAGGACCTTGCCGTAGTCCAGTCTGCTTGTTACGAGGGCATGGGTGACGGTGTTCATGGGGGATCCACTTGAAGGTCTTTCAGAGGATGTGGAGGGAGTTGAAGTAGGCTTAGGTGACGGCGTTGATCTGGCGGGTCATGGAGAGGGAGGAGTCCAGGATGATGCCGAAGTACCGGGCGTGGTCTGTTGGTTTGGGAGGGTTTCCGAGAGCAGGGGGCCACCAGGATCTGGCCCACGCCGTGGGGGAGCGTCCTAGGACGAGGACCTCAGTCTTCTCCGAGTTCAGTTTCAGGCAACTGTCTCATCCAGTTTGCAACGTCTTTCATTCCTTCTTGGAAGCTGAGTCTTGTGTCTTCTGGGTTCTTCGTGAGGGAGAGGATGAGTTGGGTGTCATCAGCGTAGGATACTATGCTGAGCCCACGCTGCCTGACGATAGCGGCGAGGGTGGCCATGTAGGTGTTGAAGAGTGTGGGGCTGAGCGAGGATCTTGGGGTACTCCACAGTTGATTTCTGTTGGTTCGGAGAGCAAGAGGGGGGAGTCTGATCCTTTGGGTTCTGCCATAGAGGAAGGAGCGGATCCATTCGAGGGCGGATCCTCGTATTCCGGCGTCGTGGAGTCTGGCTGTGAGGGTGCGTGTGAGATAGTGTTGAAGGCTGCTGAGAGGTCCAGTAGGATGAGGGCCGCAGTGTGGCCCGGGTCTAGGAGCATGCGGATGTTATCGGTGGCGTCGAGGAGGGCGGTCTCGGTGCTGTGGTTGCTGCGAAATCCAGACTGGGAGGGGTCGAGGATGACGTTCTCTTCTATGAAGGTGGTCAGCTGGGCATTGACGAATCTCTCGGTGACTTTGGCTGCGAAGAGAAAGGAGAGAGATGGGTCGGTAGTTTTTCAGTTCCGTTGAGTCGGCCAAAGGTTTTTTGAGGAGGGGCTTGACTTCTGCCTGTTTCCAGTCGTCTCGGAATATGTCGGATTCAAGGGAAATGTTGATAGTCCATCCTAGTTCGGGAGCTATGGTGGCGGCGGCTTTGTGGTAGATGTGCGGTGGGCAGGGGTCCATGGGAGCTCCTGAGTGGGTGTTCTTCATGGTCTTGGTGGTGTCCTCAGTGGTGTCAGGTTTCCAGGAGGGGATGATCGGCTTGTTGTTGTCGGTGGTGGTGTCAGAAGTCTGTTCGCTGAAATTGTCGTAGAGGGCCTTTATTTACATGTGGAAGTAGGAGCTGAGTTTGTTGCAGATGTCCTGAAATGGAGGGACGTCCGTGGCTTCGCTGGGGGGGTGGTGAACTGCTGTATAATGTTGAAGAGTTCTTTTGCGTTACTTGCGTTGGCGTGGATTTTGTTCTTGATGAAGGTCTTCTTGTTAGCTCTTATGCTCTGGTGGTATTCCTTCATGGCGTTCCTATAGTTGTTCTGGTCTTCTTGTACAGCCAGAGTTTCTCGAGGCGTCTGCAGGATCACCTGGCTTCTTGGAGGTCGGTGGTGGACCAGGCTGCCTTCAGGGGGCGTTGATTGACGGGTTGGCGGAGGGGTACGAGCTTGTCAGCCCAGCTGGAGATCCAGTGGTGTAGTTCTTTTGCTGCGGTGTTGGCGTCGGTCGTGCCAGAGGGGTGTCGTGGAGGAGGGTGGTGTTGAGGAGTTCATCTATGATCTTGCTCCAGTTCCTTAGGGGCGGGCGCAGGGCGGGTTTGGGTGCGCTGGTGGTGTTGAAGGTGACTTTTACGCAGTGGTGGTCTGTCCATAGGGACTGCGTGGTATGGCTGAATTGGATGTTTGTCCCTCCTGCGAAGATGGGGTTGAGGGTGTGTCCGGCTTTGTGGGTGGGAGTGGTGACGAGCTACTTCAGTCCGAGGTTGACGAGGTTGTCGAGGAGGGTGGTGGAGTCGGGGTCGATAGCGTTGTCGAGGTGGAAATTCAGGTCTCCAATGAGGATGTAGTCCGTGGAGGCGATGGCGTGCGGTGCGACGAGGTCGGCGATGGTAGTGGCGGAAGAGGCGTGAGGCCCAGGGGGTCTGTAGATGAGGGTCTCATGTAGCGTGGTTCTGGGGCTTGTTTGGATCTGGAAGTGGAGGTGCTCTGTGTTGGAGGAGTTGTTGTTCATGCTGGAGGTGGAGAGTCAGAGGGCACTCTTGTGTGCGATGGCGAGTCCTCCTACTGGGCGGTGGGGGCGGTCCTTTCTTTGGATCTTGTATCCGTCAGGGATGGCGGTTGCGATGTCGGGGCGGAGGTGGCGTTGGTCCAAGTTTCCGTGAAGAAGGTGACGTCTGGCAAGATGGTGTCGAGCAGGTCCCAGATCTCCGTGGCGTGTGTGTGGAGGGAACGCACATTGAGGAGTAAGCATGTCAGGGCTTTGGTGGTGCGTCCGTCTGTCGTGGGTGCAGCGGTCGTGGGGGGGCTGTTGATGTTGAAGGATTGTCGGCAGTGACGGCAGGAGAACTGGCCGTGGGTGTTGAGAACCAGAGTCGCTGGCCGCAGTCGGGTTGTGGACAGGCGCAGACGGGCTTGCCCGAGGCGCGCCCGTGGTGCGCCCGCTGCATGCGTCTGCTGCGCGGCTGCGGCCTGCATTAAGTAGGGGAGGGGGGAGGGAAAGTGCAGCTGGGAGCGGGATGGGCAGGAAATGGCGAGCGGGAGTTGGGTGGGCTCTGCGCTCAACGGAGAGTCACAAGGGAGGGCAGAAAAGAAGATGGCAACAGAAAAACTAACTAAACCGTAATTAAAAACTTCCCAAAGCAAACTAACCTTATATTCTACAATGCCTAGAAAAAAACACAGGCAGGCACAGAAAGCAGGACGAGAGCGGTCTCGAACCCTGCTCTTCTGGGTCAGAGGTGGCGGTGACTGTCAGGCGGAGCTGCGTGGAGGGAGAGTGGTTCCTAGGCCAGAGGTCAGGGCACTTGCTCGATCCTCCGCGCAGCAGCCTGCATTAAGTAGGAGAGGGAAAGTGCAGCTGGGAGGCGGGAAGGGTGGGAAGCGGCGAACAAGAGGTGGGCGGGGTCTGCGCTCGACAGAGAGTCGCAAGGGAGGGCAGAAAAGAAGATGGCAACAGAAAACCAGTCAGGCACAGAGAGCAGGTCGAGAGCAGTCTCGAACCCTGCTCTTCTGGGTCACAGGCGGCGGTGACTGTCAGGCGGAGCTGCGTGGAGGGAGAGCGGTTCCCAGGCCAGAGGTCAGGGCACTTGCTCGATCCTTCGCGCAGCTGCTTGCATTAAGTAGGAGAGGGAAAGTGCAGCTGGGAGGCGGGAAGGGTGGGAAGCGGCGAACAAGAGGTGGGCGGGGTCTGCGCTCGACAGAGAGTCGCAAGGGAGGGCAGAAAAGAAGATGGCAACAGAAAACCAGTCAGGCACAGAGAGCAGGTCGAGAGCAGTCTCGAACCCTGCTCTTCTGGGTCACAGGCGGCGGTGACTGTCAGGCGGAGCTGCGTGGAGGGAGAGCGGTTCCCAGGCCAGAGGTCAGGGCACTTGCTCGATCCTTCGCGCAGCTGCTTGCATTAAGTAGGGAAGGGGGAGGGAAAGTGAAGCTGGGAGGCGGGATGGGCGGGAAGCGGCGAGCGGGAGGTGGGTGGTGTCTGCGCTCGACGGAGATTCGCAAGGGAGGGCAGAAAAGAAGATGACAACAGAAAAACTAACCAAAGCGTAATTAAAACTACCCAAAGCAAACTAACCTTAAATTCTACAATGCCAAGAAAAAAAAACACAGGCAGGCACAGAGAGCAGGTCGAGAGCGGTCTCAAACCCTGCTCTTCAGGGTCAGAGGCGGCGGGGACTGTCAGGCGGAGCTGCATGGAGGGAGAGCGGTTCCCAGGCCACAGGTGAGGGCACTTGCTCCCTGATCTGTGAGTTCAGACTCGCTAAGTGACTCTGGGGGAGTCTGAGGGACGCGGAAGGGCGAGTCGGCGGCACCACACCGATGCAACTCGAGCCCACTAAGTAGCTCCGCTGCGTCCACGCTGATAAGTTCCTGTCTGCATCGCTGACCACAGTTCCAGCCTCAGACTCTCCAGATGGGGTCAACACGCTCCTGGGGGGTGCCCGCAGACCCTGTTGCATCTCAGGGCCATGCGTAAGGGATAAAAAGCATATTTCGCAGAGGGCGGGTGCAAAGCGCAGGAGAATTGTTCCTACTCTGCTGCGATCTTGGCCAAACCCCCCTGCCCCCCACCTCTTTTTAATAGTGATAGTCAGCAGAGGGAATTCAAAACATGTCGTTTTAGAATCCTATGGATACAATTCAATGTCTCCCGTGGAATAGATACCCTTCCTTTGAAATCAGGTCAGCCATTTTCGGACTGCCCTTGTATCCATGGTATTACACATAGCCCAGTCATGCTCTAGATGACTGTTCCTCTGTGAAGAGGCAGGCAGACCAGCTCCTGCAAGGGCCTGTGACACAACACAAATGGCTTAAACCTTGATGGTTACATGTATAACATAAGCTACCAGAGTTAAAGTAAGAAAAGGAGTTAAAAGAGGAGACAGAAATCTATTAAAAAATGGAACAAGTGAGGTTTGGTAGAGGAATCCATTTAGCTTGTAAAAAGCAGGTTCTGTTTACAGTTTAAAGTTAGGTGGATGGGGTTCAGATTATGTTCGAGTCTTGCTCAAGACTATCAGTACTGTCTAATAAAAGTTTTTGGGCGAATTGTAAGAATAAGTTCAGTTTAAAGAAACTTGATAAATAAAATACCTGTAGGTTAGGGCGGTAAACCTATCAAAATGTGTGGTCGAGAGGCATGGCTACGCGATGTATGGAGTAAAAAGCTTGCCTGTCACACTCTGCTCCACCCGGTCTGGCCACAGGTGTTTGCGAGGTGGGCAGTGGGATGCCCAGATAGTGGGTGAAGGACAGAAGTTGTATGCATTAGGCGAACACACAGAAACACAGGACAGAAGTGACCCTGCGGCCCTAAGCAGAATGAACACAATCAGAAGACCTGTGGGACCAGCCCAGATGCTCGCACTGGAAGAAGTGGAGCATGAGTGTAAAAACCCCAGGGCATGACCATCACCGATTGATAAAACCGGGGAAAGAACCTCTGGCCATGTTGCAATTGCATAAAACATACAGAACCTTGCACATGCAAAATGGCAAAGGCCCAACCCAGAAGTGGAGGCATTAGAAATGAGACGAGGGCTCCATGCCATGGCTGAGGATAGGCCCTTGAGGACTTTGAGAGCCTCAATAATGGAAAGAAGCAAAATGGAAGTACGTGGAGTGAGCAGAGATGGTAGACGATTTTGAAAGAGGGTGAGCTTTGAATTTTGTTCCTCTGATTGCCTCTCTCCCCTCCCCTAGTATGAGAAAAGACCCTAAATGAGGGAAGGCTCCCAGGATTATCCAAACGCCGTAGAACACTAGCACTGGCAGACATCGCAACACAGACGGGCCCTCTACATGAGCTGACCCTAGTTCTGCAGTTGGGCATCCTCGCAATCAGTGGGCTCTCCCATATTTAGAGACTGAAGTCCCCATCTTTGAAGTCCCCTCAGGACCACGACCCTGGAATCGGCAGAATAGTGGGGAAGGGAGCCTACCCAAGGTGGAGAGCACAGTGATCCCCAATAGAGTCTCCTAAAGACCTCATCCAGGGGAGGTAAATCCATTGCTGTGAAATCTTTGCCAACTTGTTTGCCTCACAGGGTCAACTGCGGGGCCCGTGGAGTGGGTGCTACTTTTTGATGTACAGTGACTACAGAAAATCAAGAATTTTAACCCTGTAATTTTCTCGACATCTAGAGGCACAGACCCTGAAATGGGTGAGCAGGGCATCCGTTCTCCCCTAGGGAACCAACCCACACTGCTGGACTTAAGGAAGCATGATCCATGGCAGTAATTGAAAAGTACATGAAGATTTGGTCCCTCCCACTGCAAGGAGAGGTGCTGCAGTCTAGAGACTACTCTGCTCCTAGGAGCATCACTCTTCTCAAAGACTGTGTCTCAAGAACAGCCTAAAGAGGGCACTTGAAATTAGAACCGGTCCAAACTGGTTCTGAAAATGCAGACGGATGATCCACATCTCCTGTCTGTTTTTATTATATAAAGTGGGACCCGCCAACCCACTTGTTAGTCCAAATCCAAATTTGTTATCACCAAGCAAGGGATTGCTCAGCAGAGTACTCAAAGGATTGCTGTATAACCGGAGCTGGTGTTTGTCTGACAGCCAGCATCTCATAGTTGAGGGAATGTCACAGGAGTCTACCCCATTCTGAAGTGCCGAGAAGCAATCCTGCCTTCTAAGAGAGTGAAGGAGCCAGCTCTGACCAACGGGTGATTGTCCAGGAAGAGCGAAGTGAAGTGTGATTCTTCGTTGGTGAGTTTACCAGAAGTCGAACACTGTTCGACACTGTGGTAAATATTCTTTTTACCGAAACTGAATTTCATACGGAATCCTTAAAATAAAGTAAAATAGCTCAGAATAACAAGAGGCAGAAATCCGTGGTATAAGAGGTTTCTAAATGGGCTTTATTCCATCCAAAATGGCCGACTCGAGTCGCGGCCTTCAGGTTCCGTCACCACGAGGGTTCAGGAAGTGAAGTACAATACTTTATTGACAAGAAGTAACTTTTATAGGTCATACATTTACAATGAAACAAGTGCAAAAAGGCGTAACAATTGATAAGATAAATTAACATAGTGATACGTAATTGAAACTAGGCGTAATAAGGAGTAAAAAGAAACATGATTGGCTCTCATTATCTTACATAGGTGGATCTATACGATAATACTTAACATGGATGCGTGCGCAGCAGCATGACGTGTGATTGACGTGCAACTAGGGGGTGAAGGGGACTTGACATTTAGCTCTACATGTGGAGACGAGAAGTCTAGGGGGTCATGTCAACCTAATCCCAAATCATATCTAACATCCTATGTTTAGAGAACTATGTTATCCACAAGGAAGGACTCTCGGACAGAATCTATTCTATACTAACTGTATGTGCGTGTACAAGCGTCTAAGTGTCTATATGAGAAGCGAGGGGCAGAAAACTTTCCATGGCAACAGGGCTATGAATCACTTGCAGGAGGACGGAAAGGCTGAGTCCTTTGCTTGTGAGCTAAAGGAAATGTTTACCTAAATCACTAGACAGGAATGCATCGGCTGAAGAGCAAAATAGATAATTCGAAGGTGAAATACAGCTTCTTGGCAGGCAGGCGAAAACTGGCCGAGGCAGGCACCGTTAGCTGCACAGGGAGTAGGACAAAGTTCATGGATACAGATGCGAGCTCAAGCTGAAACTGTCAGAGACAGAGAGCAGGGAAAGGCTTTGAGGAAAGAATCGGGCCTACTTGCCTGAACTGTAAAAATGGAGTACCTTAGCCATATAAAGTCGGTGGCTTTTCATACTTAGGAATTGAATATCCAGCCCATTGATGGCGGATCTGACAGAGAACATGTCGACGGTAGACACACATATGTTTGCGTCTTGGAAACTGGAACTGGAGGGAACATACATGTACTTGTGACATGCACATAGAATCGTTGGGGTCCAAGATAGGGGACATAACTGATCAGGAAAATCCACATTTCCACATTCCCTCCTTGTCCCCTACTTGCCCTTCAAGAGATATCAATCTTCATTATTCCATCGATTTGCTCATGGAGCATCATTTCTTCTTCCTTCTTTTTCCGGCATTTTGAACGAGAACTTTGATATGGAATGCATGATGTGGCACACAGACCACAAATCGCTGGTCCACATTGCAGGCATAAACAACAACTGAAGAGCATAAGAAGGCCAATACCTAGGAAGGATAGAACTCTCCATCCCCAGGCTGATATCACACTCCAAAACCACCCGGACCACGTCCAAGTGCCTGGATTCTCGTGTATCTGGCTTACAATCTTATGAAGGCGTGTTATAGCTTTATATACAGATGGCGAATTTTCTGGTATGAATATGCAGCAGCTGGATCCGATGACCCTGCAAGCTCCGCCCCTATCGGCCAGGATGACGTCAAGGACAAGACGATTCTGGAGAACAACAATTCTCATCACTGATTGTTCCTCTGTCAGATTGCCTAGGGCGGTTATAGTCTCGTTTACTACAGCTTCAAGAGTCTTGGTGAGTCTGCGTATCAGCTTACTATTTGATATAGTACCTATATAGGGAAAGATACCTTTATTGAAATCTACATACTTGTCCCATGCCGTCTCAGTATAATCGACAACTGGGAGATCTCTACGCTCTCTTTTGTGTACTAAATGAACATTTCGATAATAATCAGGGGGAGCTAGGAAAACAGGTGGCAAAAGGAATGCTATGTAACAGGTACCATCCCAATCTAGAGGCAGACGCATATATGCCGTCTGACCACATATAAAGTAAGAATGGCGAGAAGCTCTAAATGAAGATTTCCCTTGATCACTATATTCTACTGTAGTAACGCATTTGCTATGGCCCATGTGTATGGAACCAACTTTTCTCACACATAATTCACCCTTAACTGGAAATACTGACATAGTGGGCAGAATTAATTCAACTTCGGATTTGACGTTCAAAATCATGAGGTTAGGCGTAAAATTACCTAATTTATACACTTCATTTTCTAAATCAGTTCCTGTTCTACTGGGGTGACCTTCCTTATTAGGGTGACAGACTTTGAATAAAACTAGATTCAGATTTCCCCATATCCAATGTTGTTGATAAACTGCTGTGTCTGGGTCTATGGAATTTAGTAAACTAAACCATGCTCCACAGGAGCCATTGTGTGTGAACGGATGTGGAAAGAAAGGCAGAACTCCTTTGTTATTCTGATAGGGAGGGAGTCGGCCACACACCTAACAATTGGTGGCATTACTAGTCTGATGGGAATGATGTAACATACTAATGAAGGTGTTATTGCGCAGCGCAAGTCTATAAGATAGTTCATGTGGCGGTAGGTCACTAAAAGAATGTTCAGCAGTAATATTATAAACATGTCTAGAAATAGGATGATATATGTGCAAAATCACACTCGTAATGATTATTAAAACACTCAATAAAAACAGAATTAATAATGTCCTCACACAGTAGCTACGCAGTGATTTACAATACGCCTGTCGTTTCAACATTTCTCTGGTATTTTCTCTACTCAGGTCCAAGGGATACATGTCAGAGACAATTCAACCGCTTCACCTTGGAGAGGACTTAAACAATCAAATTGCTCGACTGTTTGGGCCTAAGTTTTAATTTATAGTTCTGAGAGTCATTCCTTTCAACAAAGGGAAGTTTTGAATCAGTTTGTGAGGGAGTGCAGGGCACAGTGTCTATATCCGAGGATAGTCCATGAAATTTCTTAACGTGACTGGAATGCATCCATCCTTTGCGGCCCTCCACTTTCACGGCTGTTCTTGTGGTCAGCAGGACTAGCTTCGGTGTTTTCCACCTGGGCTCCAATTGGGTTTTCCGATCGAAATTCCTCACAAACACCAGATCCCCCGGAGCAACGTCATGGGGTTTCACCTCAGTGTTGTCAGGAAAAGCTGCAGCTACCTGTGAACGACAAGATCGTAGTGCAGACATCAAGGAAGCCAGGTAATCTGTCAGCATATTACAATTAACATCAGTTATTTTACGTGGTACAGGCGTCCCCCACATATTTGGTGGCCTTCCGAAGATCACCTCATACGGGGATAGCCCTGTTCGAGAGTGTGCTACCATTCTTATGTAAAATAGTGCAACTGGTAAGGCTACTATCCAGTCAACACCTTTCTCCTTACATATTTTAGACAATCTGATTTTCAAAATTTGATTATGTCGTTCCACGAGACCTGCTGCCTCGGGGTGTCGGACACAGTGGAACTTCCACTGATATCCCAACAAAAGTGAGACATGTTTCATTAATTCGGATGAGAAAGGCTGGCCGTTATCTGAATATACAACACGTGGTAGCCCGTACCGTGGGAAGAATTCTCGAACTAACTGTTTGGCAGTAGTCGGGGCCGTGTAATCTGATACTGGGTACGCCTCAGTCCATCGGGAGAGAGCGCAGACAACTACAAGAACATATTTGAATCCTCGACATCGTTCCATCTGGATATAATCCATTTGGAGCACTTCAAAAGGATGATCAGGAGTCTGGAATCCACCCTGTTCTACGGGAACACTTTTTCCCGGGTTGAACTGACAACATATCATACAGGTACGGACCTTTTGTTTAGCTGCTGCTCGTAAATGTTTATTGAACCAAATGTGTTGAATGCTATCTAGCATAGCTTTTTCTCCTAAATGCGCCGGGCTGTGAATTGTAGCTATAATGGCTTGGACCATAGAGTCAGGAAGAAACCATACAGATTTCTCCTTCGTCATCCATCCCTGATCTGTCTGGATCCCTCCTAGTTCAGTCCATTTCTTTAATTCTTCTGCAGTAGCATGTGTCTGTATGTCAATTACGTCAAGTGCGGGATCCTTAATTGTCATACACTGTGTTGGTGTCTGAACTATTGGCTTTGTCATGTCTAATGTGCGATTCTGAGCAGTCTGTTTAGCTGTTCTGTCAGCTAAATCATTGCCTTGAGAAATGATATCAGTAACCTTCGTGTGTGCTTTACATTTCATAATCGATATAGCAGTGGGTAGATGTATTGCGTCTAACAAGGCATGAATGAGGGGTCCGTGCTGAATGTGGGCACCATGGGAGGTTAAATAACCTCTCTCTCGCCACAGTACGCCGAAGTCGTGTACAACTCCGAATGCATAACGTGAGTCAGTGTATACATTAACTTTCTTATTTGTGGCTTGAATACAGGCTTGTGTTAGAGCAATAAGTTCTGCTGCTTGGGCTGACAAAGTATCTATACAATTTGTCTCAATAACTTCAGTGTCTGTTGTGACTGCATACGCGGCCACTAAATCTCCTGTACTTGTTCTCATGCACGATCCGTCTACATACAACGTCAGGTCTGGATCTAACAATGGAACGTCTGTCAAGTCTTGTCTAGGTTTCGTCTTTATTTCAATGATTTCAACACAATCATGAGCTAGTGGGTCTGTTCCAATTACAGGTAATAGTGTAGCAGGATTCAATGTATTACACCGTCGGATCTCTATGTGTGGTTGAAACAATGTTAGTTCATAACCGGTAAGTCTTGCTATGGTCAAGTGTTGTGTTTGTGTTCGGTTCACAAGAACCTCTACTGCATGTGGTACTTGTACTGTCAATGGATGTCCTAATACTATGGCATCGCTTTGTCTGATTGCTAAAGCTGTCGCCGCCACTGATTTCAGGCATGCAGGCAAAGCCTGAGCTACGGGATCTAATGTACTGGAAAAATAAGCACATGGCTTGCGTGATCCTGCTTGATCCTGAGTGAGTACTGACAAGGCAGTACCTTCACGTTCTGTAACAAAAAGTGTAAAATGTTTGCTATAACATGGTGTTGCTAAAACAGGTGCTTGACATAAAGCTTCCTTTAGGCTTTCAAAAGCTTGTGTATGTTCCTGAGTCCAAGGGAGAACAGTCGATGTGGCTGCCTCCTGTGTGGTTAGCTGAATGAGTGGTTTTGCTAGAAATGCGTACTGAGGGATCCACTGCCTACAATATGAAGTGAGGCCTATAAAAGCCCGCACTTCCTTTTGTGTCTGGGGTATTGACATGTTAGCAATTAACTGGATGCGACTTCATTAACAATAGGTTTTCCTGAAAAACCAAGGGAAACATTTTGAGAGCCTGAGAGGGGTGCCCCTGGAACTTCACTACGTTTTATAGTTGTTCGACTTGCCCCTGTATCGAGTAAGAATTTTCTATCTTGACCTAACAATTCACTATGTACATACGGTCCTTCTTGATCTACAGGAATCTCGATGAGCGGTAAGTCAACTTCCCTCTCTAGGCTTGTTCATGCGTAACGCTGATACTCAGGATATTCATATTGTGCAGTCTGATACATTTGTCGTGTTGTGGTTTGTGTGGCAGTAGCAGGCAACGGTGGTGCAGCTGGCACAAACTGTATGGGCTGCTGTGAGGCTGGCATGGACTGTTGCTGAACTGGCATGGACTGTTGCTGAACTGGCATGGACTGTCCATGCTGCATAGCTCCTTGTTCATTCTGATCTTGTCTAACTAATCGTGGTCTCTCTTTTGCAATACCTGTAGCTATATTACGTTTCAGGACTGGACAATCGTGTACATAATGGCCTAGTTGCTTACAGTAATTGCAGGTTCCTTTTACGGGAGCTGCAGAATCACCAGAATGTGTCACACCCTTTTTGTGACCCTCTGCTGGTACTGTCTGAGAAACTAGCATTTTCATTTTTGTATCCTTCATGCGTCTATGCTCGTGTTCTTGTTCATCCCTAATTCTATTGTGATGATACTGTAACATTTGTAGCATTTGTGACGGAGTGTTACTTTGCCAGGTACTCTCGAATTTCAATATTCTATTCTTCACTGGAGGCAATGCATTTTCCACTAATTTTGTCACAAATAAATGTGGATATGAGTCACTACTTGCTTTTATACCACTGTTTATACCAAAACATTTTTCAAATCGAGCATAATAATCGCTTGTGTCTTCATCTTGCTTTTGTTTGCAGGCCGTGATTGCACCCCAATCTTCCTTTTTTGTAGTTAATAGACGTGGCAGTACCTGTACTAGTAAACCTGGTAACAGTTTAACTTTATCCCCGAGCCCTGAACCTGCAGTTCGGGCCCTTTCTTCCTCTGCTAATGCTGTCCAGTCTATCTTTTGGTCTCCCACTTCCCACTCTTTTTCTTTCAGTTTTTCATAGATGCCAGCAGGCAAAAGCACCTTTAATATCGTCATAATATCAGGAAAGGTGTACTCTCCCATTAGTAACATGTCTTTAATTTCTCGGTGGAAACCCGCTGGGTCTTTGTCATGACTAGGTACTACTTTCTTCATTTCTAATAATTCCATTTTTGATATGGGTGTGTAAACAAATACACGGTGAAACTCATTGTCTTCGCCTTTTATTGGGTGCACTTCTCGTAAAGGATTTTGTCTATCCATATAGTACGGCGTTCTTTCTCTGTGGGGCAGCGAGAGAGAATCCGGATTTACAAAAAGGACATACTGTTTACGTGACACTAATATCTCTTTAATTAGCTTGTTACTAGAACCTCTCCATCTGTTCGTGAGTAGTTCCGTTAATATATCAGGTAGAGGACCAGGGTCAGCATGTTGGCTCTTATATAATATAAGGAGTTGCTGAATCATATAGATTCCAGCTAAACGTTGTTCATCTGCACTGAGATTAAAAAACGTGTGTGCTACGATCTCATCACCGTATATTTCAGGACTGTCAATCCAGTGAACAGCTGATCTGGCTAATTCTTGCTCATCCATGGCATCGAGGAGGTGGTAACCCCTTCGTTCTCGTAGTATTTTATCTGCGGCTTGAAACAAATGTTCAGGAGACTTCAGATTTATTACAGGCGTCGGATACGTTCTGCTATTATTTGGGCATACAGAGTGTATGGGATCAGAAAAACATCTAGCATTATTACAGGATCTTCCTCTGCCTACATAGGCTATGGTCTCTGACTGTCTTGCGGAATTCCCTGATTCGGACACTTCATCTTGCTCGAACTCGTCTGTTCCCAATCTTTCTTCATGAATACGCTCTATTTCTCTACGGATTTTTCGGCACATGGCTATTATACAATTTTGCTTATCGTGTCTCCCTTCTGATATATTCTGGCTCCATCTTGTAAGAATAAGCATTGCATTCGGGTCTACCCCCGGACGGTCTTGATTTCTGATCACACAGTTTATGAGGAAACGTAACAGTTCCCCCTGTATCTCTACTTTCTGGAATTCCATAGCTCTGTTAATACATCCTGGATCTCGTCCTGTTTGAACAAAATGGTATATGTTATCTAGATGCGTAGTCATTCCTGGTAACCTTGCTAAATACTCTGCGGCTCGCCTGATGCGTAATGATGCCAGGACCATTTCGTCCTCTTTACCAACCACCGGGTCATATCTACAATTTACAAGGAGTTCCTTAAGCGTACGTTCACTTACGAATTTAGGTGTACGTGAATGCGCTGATTCTTGAAAGACAAGTTTATTTATTCTGGGTGGTGTAAAGGTATTGCTAGCACCTCCCGTGGCCCCATCTGGGGCATCGGGTGTGAATGGGTTCGTTGAACGTGACACAGCAACTATGGGTGTCGATACCACTGTAGAATCGACTGCGGGGACAGATGTGCTTGCCGAAGCTTGTATCGGGACTTGCTGTTGTACGGGGTCGGATACCTGATCCTGACGTTGAACCCCTCCGCCAGACGGTCTATGTAGTGTGGCGTTAGTATACTCGGGAGCTGTGTCGTCTAGATATGAGGAAAGAAAAACATCTTCTGCGGTTCTGGGATGCCCCTTTTGATGTACCTTAATTGGAAATAACGGGGGTGGCAAGTCTTTTGGCATCCCTGGAACAGCCTTGGGTAGTCCTTCGGTTAGAAGGGGATACATACCATTCATAAGAGCATTTCTTTGTCTATTTACTTGTTCTGACTTCACTCGGATACCTTCCTCAATTAATAGATCTTCTTGAACTTTATTTGAACTTTCTTTACTCCTCTCTTCTTGTCTACGTGCTTTTTCTGTACGTCTATGAGATTCTTTACGCCATAACTCAACAGCGTCTTTCTGTGACTGTCTGACCTTTCTTTTCCATAACTCTTCCTCCACTTTCATGATGCACTCTGCATCCCAGGTTCCCGCTGCGGGCCACCTTTGACTTTCCGGCAATCCCTTGGTATAATCTACCCATAGATCAAGAAACAATATGGCATCTAAGCCATGCTTGTGGTACATAAAATGCCCTGGAGTGTCCCTCGGAGGAATAGGAACTGCTTCTTCAAGCACCCCTTTTCTGGTAGTAATCTGTCTTAACTTCGAGAAGAGCGGCATATTGACAACTGATCTGATACTTACTCTTGAATTCACTTAATACGAAAAAACACAATATAACAAAGAACAATCATTCATACCACAATATGCAAGACATTTGAACACTTTAAACATTGAATATTAAACATTTTAACAATAACCGACAATGATGACAGTCTGCCTAACTAATCACCACGCTGAATTCTTGACAATAACTAAATACTTCGGAATACTTGATATACTGCTAAACAGTACATATACACTGCTAAACAGTGCAGACCGGATTTGTGTACCCAAATCCGTCTTGACCGGCACAACCTATGTGCGCGTCAACACGCCTCCTCGGCGATGGTACTCACCGAGTAGCTCCTTGAAACGGAAGGCCTCAGAGAATGGACAGGACTCGATAACTGCGGATAGCGGACCCTCTGGACATCGGGGTTTCGAAAAACCTGGTGGGCTTCTGTATACCTCGGATCTTGCTCTCTCAGCTAGGCTCTGGTCGGGATACTTCGCACTTCTCACCGCCTCGTCTGGGTTGATCGCAGCCTCAGTCGCCCCCGCTTGACCGGAGGGAGCTTACAGGAAATCCTGCTGGTACGCGTTTATGGTCCGTCCAGCTGTGGCAGGAGACCGGGCCTGCAACGCACCGCCGGCGCGTGAGATGAGAAAGTGTCCCTGTTCGGGCGCCATTATGTGGTAAATATTCTTTTTACCGAAACTGAATTTCATACGGAATCCTTAAAATAAAGTAAAATAGCTCAGAATAACAAGAGGCAGAAATCCGTGGTATAAGAGGTTTCTAAATGGGCTTTATTCCATCCAAAATGGCCGACTCGAGTCGCGGCCTTCAGGTTCCGTCACCACGAGGGTTCAGGAAGTGAAGTACAATACTTTATTGACAAGAAGTAACTTTTATAGGTCATACATTTACAATGAAACAAGTGCAAAAAGGCGTAACAATTGATAAGATAAATTAACATAGTGATACGTAATTGAAACTAGGCGTAATAAGGAGTAAAAAGAAACATGATTGGCTCTCATTATCTTACATAGGTGGATCTATACGATAATACTTAACATGGATGCGTGCGCAGCAGCATGACGTGTGATTGACGTGCAACTAGGGGGTGAAGGGGACTTGACATTTAGCTCTACATGTGGAGACGAGAAGTCTAGGGGGTCATGTCAACCTAATCCCAAATCATATCTAACATCCTATGTTTAGAGAACTATGTTATCCACAAGGAAGGACTCTCGGACAGAATCTATTCTATACTAACTGTATGTGCGTGTACAAGCGTCTAAGTGTCTATATGAGAAGCGAGGGGCAGAAAACTTTCCATGGCAACAGGGCTATGAATCACTTGCAGGAGGACGGAAAGGCTGAGTCCTTTGCTTGTGAGCTAAAGGAAATGTTTACCTAAATCACTAGACAGGAATGCATCGGCTGAAGAGCAAAATAGATAATTCGAAGGTGAAATACAGCTTCTTGGCAGGCAGGCGAAAACTGGCCGAGGCAGGCACCGTTAGCTGCACAGGGAGTAGGACAAAGTTCATGGATACAGATGCGAGCTCAAGCTGAAACTGTCAGAGACAGAGAGCAGGGAAAGGCTTTGAGGAAAGAATCGGGCCTACTTGCCTGAACTGTAAAAATGGAGTACCTTAGCCATATAAAGTCGGTGGCTTTTCATACTTAGGAATTGAATATCCAGCCCATTGATGGCGGATCTGACAGAGAACATGTCGACGGTAGACACACATATGTTTGCGTCTTGGAAACTGGAACTGGAGGGAACATACATGTACTTGTGACATGCACATAGAATCGTTGGGGTCCAAGATAGGGGACATAACTGATCAGGAAAATCCACATTTCCACAAGTAATCTGTGTGCCCCCGTGTTAGCAGGCCCTAGGCTTCCCGCTGTGATTCTGGCTCAAATCATGAAGTTGCAGTGTGACCTTAGCTCCTGTGCCAGAGATGCGAAGCTGCAGAGTGACCTGAGCCCTGCATCAAAGTTGTGGCGTGACCTGAAGTTCCTGCACACCCTGAGACCTTGGCATGATCTAAACCATCTAAACCATTGTGCCCATTCAGGCAGTGAGATCTGGGTGGGACCTTAACCTCCTTCTCGAACCGAGCTTTTGCATGGCCGTACTGATCTACACCCAGTCATCCAGGGCAGGGCTACACTGAGCACCTACCAGAACATCTTTGTGTGAAACAGGACTTCCCTCGCAGCAGCCATCCCCTGATGGCCCAAAACAGTCGCTTTGCCAGACGTGTATGCCAAGGAGGCCATGAGAAACTGCTGATTCATGCTCACCGGGAAGAGGCATTGTGGTTGAGCAAAGGTGGAGACAGCAGCCACCTGAGGACGCCAACCTTAGCACAGACTGAGAGACTGGCTGAATAAGAAACGATGAGCTGAGAGAAACACTGTGTGCAGTTACAGCAGTAATCTACACCTGAACTTCATCATGCTAGATATTGAGCCGGAGAGGTAACTGCTTGGACCATAAGGAGGGGACCTGGGCCATTAGCATGGAGAGGCACAGACATTCTCCAGGTTCCAGGACAGTAAATTGCATTGTGTGCATTTTCATATGTGTAGTGTTTAGTTCTAGTGTGCATTAAAGCACTTTCACTCTCGAAAGTCAAACATTGGGTTGGGCAGTCATTTCTAACAGTAATGTGTTTTTGTTGAGTGCTGAACTTCAAGGACCCCATATTACCTCCCTGAGTAACATTGCTACCACTGAGAGTCAAGTGCTGAAGGGGTTATAGTTGGCCCAGTTTGCAGAGCCGTTGCAGTACAGACCCCAAAACATTAGAGGCAAACAACATCAACCACCCCTGTTGAGGCCTAGTAGTTTCTTATTTGCCTGTGGCTCCCTATCCACCCTCTGAACTGTGTCTGACAGTTGGCACCAAACTGTGTGAGATCCATTAAAAGCCAGTTCTAACTTGCAGCAGTAGTGTAATAAGTCCAGCTTGTGCACATGAGAACCTGCAACTTGATGTGACAAGGTTAGTGAGAGTAGCCCTTGACACCAAATCCTTAGATCAGTTGAGGAATCTGTGTTTGGATAGAAGGTGGCGGAATCCGAGGAACAAAGACCGGGATGTCCTTGTGAGTTACATAAAAGACCAGTTAGAAAACCTGGAGGGGAAGGAAGAAACTGTGATGGACTCTGTGGCGGGTACCAGGAAAGAATTTCAGGGAGGGAGTGCTGTGGTGTCATGCTCTCTTATCCCTTTTCTGCAGGCATGCACCATCTATATCATCAAATTTGCTTTGCAATGTTTCCCCATGATAAACATTGCCACTGATTTCTAGGCTAACATTGTCACCGACTCTAGCTGAGACCCTGAACTTGCACTTGGCTTTCCAGAAAGCTAAGGTTGATGAAGTGGAGAAGGCAGGGAGTTCGAGAGGGAGAATCCGAGAATAGCTCACTTGGAACAAGAGGAAAGGAAGCAGAAGAAACAGGAAGAATGGGCCCATGAGAAGAGAAAAGGAAGCTAGAGGAGCAAGAAAGGGAAAGTCTGGAAAAGTGAAAGTTGAGAGAAAGAGAGAGAAAGAAAATAGCTGTAGAGCTTTGAAATTGCTTGTAGAGTTGAATGATATGCCTAAGGCAGCCACTTTAATTAATCGCTTGCCCTGCTCTTTACCTTCAAATGTTCAGAGAAAGCAAGAGAGTGGATGGTGTTCCATTTGAAACCTGGATTCATGATATGTTGTGTTACTGGAATGAGGGGTAGGGTGGATGGAGGCCAAGGACTATCACGTCCTTGACCAGTTGATGGCGACAGAGAGGCTTAAGGAGAAATCTTCTATTCCACCTTAGCAAAACCTGTCAGATTTGACATAGAATGATCCAGAGAAACTTGCAGCGTTATGCCATAAGTGGTTAGCTAACATGGTTAATACTTGACTGAAGTAGCATAGCTCTAAGCCATCCATTGGGGAGGGAGAAACTCTCACCAGACTGGTTCCAAAATGGAGGGTTAAGTCCAAAGTAATTCCCAGAGTTCCAGGGGAGGAAACAAACAGGGAGCAAATTGGGCTCCCGTCTGGTAGAACACAATGAAAGGGAGGACAGAAAGCTTGTCCCTAGCCCAAGGTGGCAACTCCTTATAGGTGTCACTAGGAGGGCATTATAGGAAAGACTGCCTGGTGAAAGACCCTATATCAGCTGCACCCATCATAGGGAGTATGTTGACTGTGGATGAAAGGACCTGCGAGGACCCTGTTGCACTTAACATAATGACTATTGACATTGATGTTTAACATTTGGGAAAGCAGCCAAATTACCTGAACCACATTAACCCAAACACACTGTGGTTTGTTCTGGAAGCTAGCATCTATGGAAAGAGGTTCCTGCCGTGGGAGATACAGGAGCTTACACAACTATGGTTGAAAAGGAAGTATCTTAAACCAGAGGAGATTCTCCCCATTTCCAATGGCACAGATAGGGTTGCTAGTAGAGAGAAAATGGAATACCCAATTGCACGTGTTGATTTTGAAATCAGTGGAAAGTCAGCCATGGTTGATGTAAGGGTGAAAGAGAAGCAAGGTTCTTGATGTCCCCTGGGCACTGATTTGATTGCCACTGCTTTAGTACCTGGACAAAAGCCTATATGGATGGGATCTCGTCTGCTATGTTGACTAAAGCACAGGCTGTATGTCAGTCTCACACGGAGATTTGTAAGGGATTTGCCTAGATCATAACAATGTCAGCTCAGACTCTGAAAAGGCACTGGCCTTTGCACCTGCCCCCACACCCCCACCACTGCATAAGACAACACGTATATCTTGGTTGTGGTGGATCATGCCACTGGATATCCAAAAGGATTATCTCTGAGTAGCACACTGCAAAGGTGGTAGCTAGGGATCTGTTCTAAGATTGGATTTCCAAAAGTCTTGATTTCCAACCGGGGAACCAACTTGATCTCCTTATACATGAGAACGATGGGAAAGCAAGTTGATGTGACCTATTACTTCTACATGGCATATCAGCCAGAAACGAATAGGTTTGTGGTAAAGTTCAGTAAGGCCTGTAAGAGCTTTACAGAACATCAGCAAGTAGAATGCTCTCTGGACATGTTTCTTATTCGCTTACAGGAAAATCCCACAGAAGGTACTGGGTTTTCAGTCGCTTTGAACTTCTAACTGGATACCTAGTGTGTGGCCACTCACCTTGATCAGAAAAGGGTGAGAAGGAAGTTTCAAGTCACCTCAGAAGGCTGTAGTGGACTATATGGTTGGCTGCAGGAAGTTGATGGCACAATAAATAGGTCTAGTGAAGAAAACATTTCAGGCTAGTGAAGAACTGATGAATGAATGGTATGACAAGAAAGTGACGCTGACTGGGTAACAAGAGAATCCAAATGTGTTTTTGCTGAAATCCTTTTGTTCTAGAGCTTTGGAATTTGGGTCCACTTGGGTGTAATGTAGTTGGTACTTGAAGTGCAGACTTATAGGGGCACAAGTTGTGTGATTAAAATTTATTTTAAGCCTACATGGGGGATATTTTTATGAGAAAAGGATTGAATGCAGTGTCATCCAATATCTGTAAAAGAGTAATCAGTCTTCAGAAGCACACTTTATGTTTGGAATATATTGCTGGGGTAGAAAATAGTGCGCTATCTGTCTCTCCAGGTTGGTGACCGTGAAAGAAGAAGCAATAAGTGAAGAAGACAAAAGTGATATGTGGTCCATAGAAACGATATGTAAAGTTACTTAGAGTGTGGTATCCAAAGAGGCATGGGAAGTACAGTTGGATGGAGTTGTGCAAAAGGGGATGGAATTTCTGTAGGGTAAATGGAAGGATACGAAGGATTTTGGTAAAGAGAGAAAACAGTTCTGGAGTATTAAAGAAGAATGTCATGTAATGAAGGTTTATTAATTGCAGGGCACTGGATTGACACCACTGAGAGGTGTACAAAATAGATTCGTAAATCCAGCTGTTGATGGACGACTAGGTTCACTTCATAAGTATACGCACCCACTCTAGGACATCCAGTAAAAGCAGAAACAGTAACGTTATGGGGTTCTTTAGAGCAACATTTTTAAATCAAGCCGTTTTGCCGGACAGCCATTGCAGTCAGTGAAATTATCTATGATGAAGGCAGGTTACTTCATTGTATTTATGTATGTACGGAAGCTGCTAGCGTTAGTCAGGAAATGTTATGATATTTTGAGGATTAACAACCAAGCCTTTGCAACTAACTGGATACATATCGACTTCAATGGGAGCCTGTGTTCCGACCGACAACACATGCTTCTATAGGGAAAATGGGTGTCTGCGGAAACCCTTGTACCCTGTCGTGGCCACCCCATAGTGCCTGCCACACTGTGCATGGTTTTACAGGGGGGTCCCTTGAGTACCCCCTCGACCCCAAACTGGAGGATCCAGTATCAAGGGGGGCCTGCTAGGGGCCCCCAAAGTCAGTTTTTGACAGCCTTTTTGTGTCAGACAGACCAAGTCGGAAAGGCAGTTGGAATCCGACATCGTAATTGATCGGTCGGAAACGCTGTCCGTTGAGCTGTACGAATCGGCTACTACCAACTCGGATTCTCCGAATGGCAGTCGGAACCGATTCGGAATGACTGAACGGTTCCCCTTCCGTCCGTGAGCATCGTAATCGGTTGGTCAGAATTGTTTCCGACCAAGACGGGCCTATGGGTTCCGACATGGTCTAGGGGAATCCTTTGACTGTCGTTCGGAAGCTTTCTGACCGACATCGTAATCTGGTCCATAGTTAGTGAGATGCGTTAGACAAAACTGTTAGTGCCATCGATTACACCATGCTATTTCACTTAAGTTCAATATGAGATAACATTATGAGTCCACTCCTAGAGTTTACTGAAGGGAATCACGTGTGGGTCACTGACATGAATACACTTTAAGATGAACTAGAGATAGGTCATTCCATTAGGTGCTGTTAGTTTTGATCACCTTTGATCGGATTAGGAAAGCCTGAATTTGTCAGTAGAATTTATTAACACTTAAGTGTTTAGGTTCCGTAAAAAAAACATTAACAGCAAGAGCATAATCTGTTGCCTGTTATTCAATGCTGTAATGTTACAGCAATGTCAGGCACTGGCTAAGCCAGTAGGTCTGGCTTTGATGAGTAAACACGGGCATGCACAAACGCTGTTTACTTGTGTTACATGCACAAATGTTTTTATTACATTAATGGCTGCTTTATTGGTTGAACCAATGCTGGGAAAAGTTGGAAATATGATAGCTTTGTTATAGAATGCATATAGGAGGATTTGAAAAAGACGAACAGATGGCTGAGTGTACTTTTCTGCTGAAAAGAATCCCTCTTGCATTACAATATAAACTCTTCCTGTAAAGGAGAATGATACACCATCTAGCTAATAGCAAGATGTGAGAGAGTAATGCTCCTGTAAGTAGAGCCAAAGTCCACTCCATGTAACTTTTAAGACTGGTTACATGTCTTACGGACAGCTGCGTTCTCAAGCCAGACCTAAAATGAAAGGTGTATTTCACTGCCTTGATGTCACTGTACTGGGAAGCAAGTCTATTTCCCCTATATTACCTATCTCTCTACAGAGAAGAGGGAAATGGTGGAATAGCCAATAGTGAGCTACCACTGTCTGTCATTTGTCGCCTCCTCCCAGTCTCCACAGACTAGTGGGAAGCGGTGAAACTGGGTGTCGTGCTGTAGGCTCCTCTCCTGCCTCCTTGTACCACTACAGACCTGTCGGTAGTAACATTTGTGTCTGACTAAACCCCTGCCGAGCACCATGACTGCTACCAACTCTTCAATATAGAGTGGGATAAACATTCTTGAAGAGAGTGAGGGAAGGTCAGGGGACGATGGGTAAGTATAGGCACTGTTTAAAAATATGTGCTCTATAAGAGACTTGGAATACCTGAAGAAGGCGGTGCAGTATGACAAGATGCTGCATATTTTTAAATAGAATTGAGGGAAAGAAAGGGGAAGGCCTGAGGGAATTAGGGAAGGGTAGCAGGACACTAGGTACATTTTTCATAACTAAAAATTCCGTCCATCATCTTCTTGTGTTTGCCATGTTCGCCCTAAGTGGCCAAGGGTATGCCCAGACGTTGGTCCCTTGCTTGCTGTGCCACTGGATTCAAGCTAGCCTGGCTGATAAGGGGTGATACCCCGAAACCGGTCCCAGGATGCTTGTTTCCGGTCCAGGGAGGACCTGGCCTGGCAGTTCAGGAAGGACTGTTCCCATGAGGAGCAGGGTCAAGATTGATTTGCATATGAGTGGGTCTAAACTGGGGTTGCATAGTTAGCAAAAGAACGATGGACTAAACCGAGATCTCCTGACTGGGAGTGAGTGGTTGAAAAGTTTCAGGATTCCGTCCATCATTGTGTTGTGTTTGCAACTTTTTCATAATTGTCATCTGTAGGGAAAAGTGGGTCTTATATTTGGCGTGAAGCACCTTTATGAAGGCTGGCAAATACCCACAGAGCTATTATTTAGTTGCTGTTCACAGCCTCTCCATGGACCCTCTTTTCACATCTCTCCCTGCAATGTTCTGTATACTTAGTGTAGCAGACGGTATACCGTAGTGGCAGGTGTAGACATTTACTAAATCCTGGCTCATTCAATGACGATTTGTCAATTTCACCCACAATCCAAATGTTTACATAATTTCCAAAGCTGCACATACGAGTACAAATGCTATGTGAGTCGAACCCCAGTGACTGTTTCATGTGAGTCTGCAAGTAACATGGTGGTTCAAGCCCACATCTGACACTGAATATGTTTTGATCGCTTTCTAAAAATCTAAAGATCAGCATCTCCTTTATGACATACATTTTCATATTTTGGTACCACTTATCCACAAGAGATACTGAAATAACCGAGCATTTCATAACTTTAATAATTGCAAATTGGTCAGTTTGGCCAGTTATAAAATCCTTTTACCTTAGGTTGGTTGGTTTTCTTTCATAAATTATTCGTATGGAGAGTGATCTGATAGGGCGAGAATCATGGTACAAGGCAGATTGATGGATTGATCCAATTTAGATGATGCTATAAGCTATAATTGTGTCTCGTATGGAACACTTGCAAACTTGTTTAACAGCATGGGAATGAGATTGGCAAAGGGGATTAGTAAATTGCTGAGTGATGGACAGTGCAGCATGCGGGTAAAATGATTTCATTTTGAGGAAAAGGAGGCAATAGGTTGCCTCATGGATGTAGTCTCAGTCCAGTCTTCAATAATGTATTCATAAGTGGTACTGCTGGTAAAAAAAAATATATATTTTTGTCAATGATGTGACGACGTGTTGTAGTGAAGAAATGTTGGAGGGATAGTAGTATAGAGAGCGGAAACTGAAAGGTATCATTACGAAATGGTGGAAGATGTGGACGTCAATTTGAGATACCCAGGAGTAGCAGTAGCTTCCCCGGGCATTCCCTACGGAATCTCACACATTGCATTAGTAACCCCTGGACTCCAGGGTCATGAAGGCAGTACCAGCAAAGGAAACTAAATTGGCTTCTGAGAGTCCTGGGTGCGGCATATGGATGCTACACCTTTTGTTTCCCTTAACCCCTTAGCGGTAAATAAGAGGCTCTGAGGAGCTATGGGTGGGATTAGGGGTCCAACAAAGTAGTGGAATAACCACAGTCTAGCTTGGCATTAAAGCCCCCTTCCCAATGAAGTGCAGGATTACATTTTTCTCCCCTAACACGTGTCAATCACTGGGTCAAGGACAGGTGACAGCTCTGTGGTTATATGGTAAATTCCTAAATACTTATAAAATTCAAGCAGAACTAAAGTAGCACAGTTTCATACACTAATTTCAAGAGCTTGACTGTTTTGAGTAAGATTTAAGATTTATTAAATTCAAAGGCCAAGACAAGAGCCATCCACCACGCATTCTCACCCTTTACTAGTCGACATGGTGTCCAAAATGTGATGTGTTTGGTAACCATTG
Organism: Triturus cristatus; assembly: GCF_964204655.1. Classification (NCBI taxonomy): domain Eukaryota; kingdom Metazoa; phylum Chordata; class Amphibia; order Caudata; family Salamandridae; genus Triturus; species Triturus cristatus. The sequence goes on from NC_140589.1 coordinate 719,996,430, forward strand.
AAAGAGTAAGGCTGAGTTAAGCAGGCGTTGTGTAAGGTTACATACACAGAGGTTAATACTGGAGTAATTCTGAGCAGGCCTCCGGCATGCACACATATCTCCATTCCACCATGGTGTTACTGGTCACCAGAATCAGGAATGTCAGCCCTACTCTGTGCTGGTTGGCACCAAATACTTCTTAGTCTCTAGTCACTCTTAATAAGGAAAATAATATGTCACGAAAGCCTTTTAATTTTTGCCTTACACTTACAAGGAGGCAGGCTTACAACTCACTCTCTGCGGTGATGTTATGGAGAACATATTTTCTTCCGACACCCCCCTCCTTCATGTGACGAGTGGCACACTGCTGCTTCAAGCGAAGTAGATTTCTTCCTTGAGCTGCTCCACCCTTTGCTCCGGCCCTGCTTTTCAGTATGCCACTCGGAACGATGGTGACATTGGTGCTGGAACTGAGCTGCTGGCATGAACGGGCGTTACAAACACTAGGAGATCTCTATAGAGACGAGACACTCCTCACTATGGGCGAGCTCATGGCGGACGCTGGTGTCCCCCAGGCCAGTTCCTGCTTTACACTTCCATCACGCACTCACTGTGGGTGCACTGGGGAGATATCCAGCGGGAGACTACACTACATCATACCATACTGTAATGAGAGGCAACCCCAAGAGGTGTAGGATCCAACAAGTTTTATTCCAATCCCATCCTCGTGCCAATATTTAATGAGAGGTGACCCCAAGAGGTGTAGATTTCAACAATTTTATTCCCAGTCCGTATGCCCATGGCGCACTGCGACCAGCCAGCTGGAATCCCAACAGTGAATGAACAAACTGTAAGGGAAGTCCATGCTAACCTCTCGCAGGGCATGTGAAGCGCTTGAATACATACGACTTTAAACTACAACAAAGCGCAAGGATTTGCTTTTGACAAACCACATGCCGGTCACCTGTACATCAAGATAGACCATGTGACAGGTACATTGTACATTTTCACTACAAATACATTCATGTCTTAGGAGACAGACGTCACCTGACGGCTGGCCAGCTGCCTCTGCTCCCATGCCGCTACGCACTCACCCGGCTGTGCCACCATTGGGATGCAGATCACGACAGGCCCCTTACTGATAAAGAATGGCAGAGAGCTCTAGAATATCCTGCTTGGGTGCCCCGCAGTACCCGCTTCTGCGTGATACGATACTATGTCCTATACAGAGCATATTTCATTGCTCAAAATATTAATCTCTATTTTCAGCGCAATGATGCCACCTGTCCTCCCTGCAACATAACTGATGCCGACATACTACACCTGTTCCTGCTCAGCCCATCCGTCGCACATTACTGCAGTAAAAATCACCACCGAGCTGGCTCGCTGCACGGGACCCACCGCCCTACACTCGTGGGAAGTGTGCCTCCTAGGTTTATTACAGTTCTCTAAAAAGGCTAAGGCATCCACACACTTTGTAGACCTGGCACTCCTCCTCGCTAAGCGCCAAGTTATGGTTAGATGGAAATCTCCCACTCTCCCCCATGGTTGCTGGCTTGGCCCTTTCTATGGAGGCCTGGGCCCAAGCCGAAAGCACTGCACTTCACCGAGAGGACTCCAGGGCCTTGTGTAAATATCTCATAGCGTCTGCCCGGGGCGGGTTCCTGTCAGAGCTATTTGCCAACATGCGCAAGACTGGGGATACCCCTAGCAAGTAACCCGCCCCATGACCCCCCAGTAACGCTGCCCCTTAACCGACTTTACTCCCCTTATTGATCACGAGTCTTAACACTGCCAAGGGGCTGCTCCTTTCTTCTGCTTTACAACGGTAGGTGCGGGCCGGCCCAGTTTGAGTTATTGCCCTTGTTATACCGTTTTCACTAAAAGCACCCTCCATTACTCACTCAGCATTTTATATACCCCTGGCTTCACCCTAGAAGCAAGCATTCCCACACCTGCAGCGACTGTATCCTATGTTCTGATACACCGTAGATATGTCGAAATGTATGACTACTGTGATTGCTATTTCCTGAAGTGTACTATATTTGACGAAATACAAATAAAAACGAGTTTAAAAAAATGGAGAACATATTTTCTTGAATAGTGAAAGTAGTCGACAAATTGAGGGAGTGTGTCGTGATGAACGACTAGTAGCCGAGGAGTGTCTTTCAAGATTTTTTATTAGTCTTAGTTGCAGGATGGTATCTAAGAACAGCAGCCCCCACCAGGAACAGCCTGCCGGCTGCTCATCCCATACTCCAACTGTCACACCTCACCACACAGGCACCCAAAAATTCCATTCGTATCCATCACACCAATGTTCCACTGAGAACACTCACACTGGCTGAGCAGGTAGGAACCAAGGTAACAGGGGAGATGCATGAATACCTAAGCAAGATGCAACAGAAAGTCCACAGTGCAAATCAGTGGAAGGCGATGTTCAGTTAAGTACTGTCTCAAACCAATTCAGTTTTGTGCAAATTATTTTTTCTCTACCAACTTCATGGGTTTTGTGCGGCTATTTCATGCTCTGATCAAAAATCAAATTTAACAAAAATCTGACTGTTTCTCTTTAAAGCATATAAACAAAAAACTACACATATGCCGAGGCATGCATGTCAAGATAGGCTGTGACTTCGACATGGGTACGTGAGCATGAAAAATATTTTAATAAAATAAATGTGTTTTTTACCGAAATTAAAATGAAAACACAAATGCAACATTCCAAAAAATACAGTAAGCAAGCTGGCTATGTAGAAGAAATTAAAAAGGCACATCATAAACTAAAAGAAAACGAGATAGCCTCTTCATACCATGTTTTCGTTGTCCAGGAAAGACTGATAGTGGAATACATAAAACATGCCATCTGCCTGACTTATCGTATCCTCCATAGGAAACATGTATCGCAGTACTTCTCCTGGGGCCGACATTTAGACGTGAGATTCAGCACTTCTAATGAAATGGGGACCAATATTCTAATTGCCACGAATAACATCATCAGAGTAATTTATTTTCCCTCAGGCTTTCCCCTGCAGATACTAACAGAATACAAGGTAATTGCCTGAGGCAACGCTGTGATTGTTAATTCACAGTGATGATATTGTAATTACTTTAATTCATTCTGTAATTGTTTCATTATTTCTGTATTTTTTTTAATGTAATGCACCTGAAAAGCAGTTTGCCACCTTCATTCGGGTTATTTTTTTTTATTTGCAGTAATTGCAGGTGTTCCCTAGGAATGCAAAGTAGCAGGACTGGTTGAATTGTGGGCGGGGCCAGAGGAGGAGACTGTAAGATGTTGAGCAGAGGACAGGATGTAGAGGTGGTGCAAATGTTTAAAAGAGGGAGAACAGATCCAGTGATGGAAAAGGGGCGGTAGTAGCGGGGACCAAGAGAAAATACCTCAGTTCCAACACTGCCCAAGATTGACAACTTGATAAGAGATAAACAGTGCCAAGAAGAGTGAGAGATATGGGTACTGGCCAAGCAGAGACGCTTCATAAGTGTAAGCTTAGTCAAAGAGACATTCTGACTGTCGCAAGAGGATGTGGGGAAATGACCAGCATATATGCCAGGTTACATCAGAGGACTTTTCACTAGCGGAAATTGCCTGAGAATTGCAGTATGGTCAACATAGTGTATACTTTCCAAGGAATCGTCTCTTTTCCCATTATAAGCAAAGAACCCCAGGACACAAACTGTTAAGTCACCATCTTTTTTTAAACTGAAATATGCTTAGGTTGATTTCGAGTTCCACTTGGGCATCATTGATAACAAGACAAAAACATTGAAATTTACGAATATTTATAACCGTACATTTTTACATTCAACTCACCCTTTAGTTATAGCAGACTTCCCAGGGTTTATTCAGAATTGTGGCAAGATGTACTTTTCTGCTAAGATCAAAACATATATAATCTGTCTGTATATGGGATAAATACCCCTACCGAATGTTAAAAGGATATTGTAAGTCACCTAACAGATATGTGTTAGTGTAGAGATTAGGAAGTGCCACACACTTTAAAAATCCACTAGTCATCTTTGGGATTTTTCCCTATAAATATGGCAAGCGGTTCCCAAAAAACGTGTAGGTTTAGTGTATTCAGAATTTGTCTTAATGTTATCAGAACCCCTATAAATATTCACTATAAAAAGTCATACAAAGAAAAGAGTACCCTAGTTGTGTTTCTGAAAATACTTTAAAAAAAAACTTCATAGTTCAAAATTGATTATATTTTTAGTTGTATATAAGCAGTGCTTATCTTTCATTTATTATCTTATACTGTACTTGAGGAAAGGAGTTTTACTACCATCTTTCACAGAGCACCGAAAGGCAGTTAGATGCAAAGCACTTACATAATTCTGCATTGCGATTTACACTACTGCAGGGGTCTCCAACATAGAACACCTGAGCTACCAGTAGCTTACCAGCTACCAGTAAGTACCTTACATAAAGTAGCTGCTCCAACAATTCCACTTACAGCGTCTGGACTTTAGCAGTGCATTGCTTTGTCCTGCATCTGGGAACCATCAGGGATTAGAATATTCCATAATTCATCCAAGTTTATGTGTTCTTTATAATAATTCAAACTTCTTTATAATAACGCCATTAGATGTACGGCGAGCATTAACACTGTTATCATGACAGGGCGCTATTCATGTCTGTGGAAAGAGGCCATGATAGAGCTTTTACTTAAGAAGCCGAATCTGAATCCCAAGGACCTCAAGAACTATCCGCCTATTTTTCTGCTTCCAGTCCCAGTGAAGATCCTAGAGAAACATCTTAATCAAACCTTGATGGTATATGCGGAGGAACAGAATCTGTTGGAAGTATCACAGTACGGCTTCTGTAGAAATCATGGAACTGAAAGAGCTTTGATATCTGCGACAGAGAGCATCAGACACAGCCTTTGAAACTATTTCTCCAACCTGACATCATTGGCACTATGGAAGCGACGTTCACAATGAATCCAGGAATTCCTGTAGGAGGAAGAATCTTATCTTGCTACAGAAAATGGGCCAATATAACAACAGATTGCTGGGTTTTGGACCTTATTTGACATGACCATACACTAGAATTATCTTAGAAACCACATCCTACACCCCCCACCCTATGGGCTCCATCAACCTCTGTCTGTTGCATACCAAGATTCGCAGTATATTACAAAAAGGAGAAATAGAGCAAGTCCCCAAATCCCAGCGCAATTGAGGGTTTTATTCTTCTTTTTCCTCATAAAGAAGAAATCTGGAGACTTGAGGCCAATTCTGGATCTATTAAATCTAAATATCTTTCTAAAAAAACAAACTTTTCTCATGGTGACTTTGAAGGAAGTTTTCCAACTGCTGCAGCAAGGGTATATGACATCTCTGGACCTAAAGCATGCATATTTTCACATACCAACCCATCCCAATCATTGCAGATAACTGAGAATTGCTGACGCTGGTCACTATATCAGTTCAAAGTCCTACCGTTTGGACTCAATCAGCCCTGAGGATATTCACAAAGTGCATGACGCTAGTAGCAGACCTTCTGAGAGAGCTTCCTATATGTAGATGATTGGCTAGTCAAAGGAATTTCCCCAAGGCCACAAGAGCATCATTCAGAGACTGCTTTCAGCTCTTTGGAAAATTAAGCCCAACTCTAAACAAGAAGAAATCATTCCTAATCCTTTGTAGAAGGATCCAGTCCAGTTTTTAGGGACGATACTAGGCACCACGGTGCACAAGGGCTTTCCATCGAAAGAGAGAGAGGAGTGCCTAACTATGTTAGCCAGAAAATTACAAAAAGAAAAATCAGTCACCGTCCGACTCATTATGTCCTTTTTGGGAATGAAGTCCTCTTCTATCTCTTTGATCGCACATTTCCCCCTTCACATGAGACCGTTTCAATAGGAACTAAGCAAGCAGTGGTTGCAAATGGAGGGTTCATTCGACAACCTCATAAAGGGGACAAGCAGAATGGAAGAAGCCTTACTATGATGGATGCAGCACAACAATACCAATGTGAGATTGTCTTTTCTCCAAGAGAACACTCAAATTTGTTAAGACCACAGATGCCTCTCTGGATGGTTGTGGTTGCCCCTTGCAGGAACTAGCAGTCAGCTGTAAGTGGTCACACAAAGAAGTGCAACTACATAGCAATATCCTGGAGTTGAGAGCCATAACACTAGGCATACATTAATTTGTCCTAAGAATAAAATACTCCTCCATATTGTTCCTAACAGACAATACAACAAGTATGTACTACATACTGTCAAACATCATGGAGGAACACCTTCCCACCTGCATTTCAAGGAGGCACAAGATATATGGGACTGGGCCATGCAAAATCCTATTCAAATAAAGGCAGAACATGTATTCATGGGCCGACAACCTCAGAAGAACACCAAAAGAGTATCAAAAATGTGAGTTCAATCAAACACAAATGAAGCATATTTTCCTTCTCTGTGCTAAATCTGTATTTATTTGTGACTAATCTAAACTGGAAATGTGTGTATTGCATCAGCAGGCCCAATCTTCCCAGGTCATTGGGGAATGCGTTTTTAATCAGTTGGTCAGAAACTTCCCAATCCAGCCGTCCCAATCAGTTAGAGGACCATAACAACGATGAAGAGCGAGCCGTGTTGCCTCATTCGGATAGCCCCATAGTGGCCTAGGCAGTACTGGTTTACAGAGCGACTTCTCCTCTCAAAGCACCCCTGAATTCTGTAGCACCAGATCTTGCATCCAGATACCATCTCTTTGAGCTTGATGGCTGACTTCTGAATTCAATGAATTACACCATCTAGATGTTCTGGAGGGCAGCAGAGAAATACTATCTAATACCAGAGCATCTTAAACAAATAAAATGTATTGAGCAAAATGGAATCAATGCTGTTGCTGGTGTGCCAACCACAGTTTACACCCAATATCACACATTCCACAGCAAATATTAACTCACCTTTTACTTTAGCATGATCTGGCTTAAGTTCTGCATCAGTCAAAGTCCATTTGGCTGCCATTTCACACTATAAAAGAACACTCAACCAACCATCCCATTGGTCAAAAAGAATTGTTAAGGAATTCCTTTAAGGCCTCTTTGGCAATTAAACATAGTTCTTTCCCAATTGATCAAGAGTTCTTTCAAACCAATTCATAAGGCAGAATGAAAATTCCTTTCTTGGAATGTGGCACTTCTATTGGCGATGACTTTCACAAAGAGAGTTAGCAAAATCAATCCTTTAGGTTCAAAGAATCTTTTTTAGATTTAGGGAGGATAGAATTGTACTGTAAACAAATCCACATTTTATTCCAAAAGTACCTACTGACTTCCATCTGAACGAACTAGGAGCATTAAATTCATACTTGAAGAATTCAAGCAACGCAGCGGAAAGAGCCCTTCATACCTTAAATGTAAAGAGATGTATAAAGATTTATATTAACAGAACTAAATCTTTCTGACGAACAGAACAGCTCTTCGTGTCCTGTGGCCACCAACAGACAGGACAATCTCTGTCAAAACAAGGAATAGCTCGCTGGGTGGCTACACCCATCGTTTTTTTGCCATAATAAAGCAGGATATCCTATCTGAGAAATCTGACAGCACATTCCACAAGAAGTGTGTCTACATCCACTGCCATGCATGGTGGAGTGCCTGGAGCAGACATTTGCAATGCAGCAACCTGGAAGAAACGACACATTTCTATGCAACTTTACTGTCTGGATTTAACAGTTAACAGAGATGTGGCAGTAGGACAAGTGGTGATGCGTCATCTCTTTCAATAAGATGAGGCCTTTGTTCTTCTGATTCTTTTCCACCATCCACTAATAACTGCGTATACTGTAGATTTACTGCTTGGTACTCTGATTCCAGCATGTGAATCTATGAACGATCCAATACTGGAGAAAGAAAAGGTTACTTACCTTTAACTGTAGTTGTCCAGTATTGATCTCTTTCATAGATTCACATGTGACCAACCCTCCTTCCCATCTCACGCTCCCCATGTTATACTGTTCTTCAACACTTGTGCTATGAAATCGGAGCATAGTGAACTGGGTAGGGAAGGGTGAAGAACGTGCTGTGTGCTGAACTTCGAGTCTTTTTAAAATAATGTGAATAGGCTACTTGTGCGACGATATCAAGGCTTTCTGCCTATGTTTAACATTGGACTGCTCTGTGTGTCCGCTATGGGACTCCGATTTAAACGATAGGAATGATTCAAGGTTGTGAATCCATGAAAGATATCAATACTGGAGAGCTACAGTTACAGGTAAGTATTTATTTTGATTCACGTTGTTCATTTTGCATGTTTAATCACCTTAGCACTAGGCTGTCAATTAAAGTATATGTAGCACCCACAAACATTTTTCTGTTTTTTTAATACCGAAACTACAAAATATTCATACATCTTTGTGATATAACTTACAGACAGCATAATGGACCTTCTTTTATTGACACTGAACCTAGCCAATATAAAGGATTCATCTGCTGTGGGTTGCCAGTCATACTCATGATCACTACTGACACATGATCACTTCTGAAGCAAATATTTAGGGGAACTGTTTTGCTTTTATTACAGTCGCCCAATACATGTTCTTCCCCTTCTTTTTAATTCAGTGAAATGCAAACACATAATAATAATAATGTTCACATTCTAGCAGAGTAAAATAAGTTGGATTGCAGTGAGCTTACTGTTGCAAAATTTCAACTTGGAAACAGCATGTATTTCCTCTGAAAAAAGGAAAACAAAAAAGTGACGCTTTCAACATCATGAACACTGAATGCAGACTGTTGTGTACCTAGGATTGTCAGGTGTTGTCTCCGTCAAGGCCAAACCTGATGGTTGTTGTCTCGGGATATCGATTAACACATCAGTGCATTACATTATTGTAATCTGATTGCTACAAATAAACCAACTGCCTAACACACCTGATAAGCAATTTGACATAGGAAAGACCTAGCCTGGACACCTCCTCTTTGACATATGTGGAGGGATCTGGCAACACTGAGTATGGCATATGTTGCTAATATGGTGATGCAGGCATTTAATTACAGGGCTGCATATGTATGATTGCATCAAAGACACCAGTGATGGAATGATGCTTAGGGCCTTGAACCTACCGGTGATTATTCCAAACTGGAAAAGGATTGGATAGGCATGAAGAATTAAGTATCCTGTCAACCAGTGGAGGTGATTTCATCCAGCAGAGGCCGAAGACTGAATGGGCTTAGATAGTGAACTCCTTTCTATCTCTTGAATGTGCTTTGCTCTGCAACGGAGCTAAGGATTAAGTCTCCAGCTCCCAGTACGCAGCCATTAAGGCTTAAGGCAGCACATTCTCAATCTAGCCTTCCATCCATTTCTTTGTCAATTTGCACCCAAAGACAAACCGGTTTCTTCAGGAGTAATGTTCGCATTACTGTGGGGATCCTGCCCTGGGCCACAAAGCAATCCTCAAGATTCAGGCGAAGCAACAAACAAAAAATACAGCTAAAGAAGAAAAAAACGTAAAGGTCCACACCAAGCTCATGTAAAAAGAGAAGTTAAAAAAATAAATGAAACCAATTGGACAAAGGGCTTAATTAGGAGAAAAGAAACTGTCCTATTGAAAATAAAGATGGGAAAATATAAACGTGTTAAAATGAACCCTTGCATTAAACATAAACATTGGTATATGTCAAACCGATGCAAGAAAGGATACGTTAACAACTACCGAGGGGTCATGTGTATACCTTGATCTGCTCACTGCTTGCCCCAAAGGTTCCCCACCGGCTCCTAAACACTATGAAAACATGGAGCGTCTGCTGGGAAAAGGGAATAGGAAGAGAAACACCATTTGGTTGTGTTTAGTGTCCTAGCATTGCATTGAAAGTCAGTAATTTAGGCACCTCAAATGGTTGGCCATGGCAATAGAAAAGGGAAGAAAACTGCCTGAAAAGGAACACAGCCCGGTGATCTTTTTCTCAGCTGTACCCTATCCATATCGATTTCAGCTGCAAAGATGAAACTTGTCATCTCCTCTTACAGACGACACGTACACCACAGCTTCAGGTACAGCAAACTTTATTCTTCCTCTCGACTTGCACCTCTACTCTGCTCGCCATGCACCTCTACTCTGCTCTCCTTGCACCTCTACTCTGCACCTCCTTGCACCTCTACTCTGCTCTCCCTGCACCTCTACTCTGCTCTCCTTGCACCTCTACTCTACTCTGCTCTCCTTGCACCTCTACTCTGCTCTCCTTGCACCTCTACTCTGCACCTCCTTGCACCTCTACTCTGCTTGCCTTGCACCTCTACTCTGCTCTTCCTGCACCTCTACTCTGCACCTCCTTGCACCTCTACTCTGCTCTCCTTGCACCTCTACTCTGCTCTCCTTGCACCTCTACTCTGCACCTTCTTGCACCTCTACTCTGCACCTCCTTGCACCTCTACTCTGCTCTCCTTGCACCTCTACTCTGCACCTCCTTGCACCTCTACTCTGCTCTCCTTGCACCTCTACTCTGCTCTCCTTGCACCTCTACTCTGCTCTCCTTGCACCTCTACTCTGCTCGCCTTGCACCTCTACTCTGCACCTCCCTGCACCTCTACTCTGCTCTCCTTGCACCTCTACTCTGCACCTCCTTGCACCTCTACTCTGCTCTCCTTGCACCTCTACTCTGCTCTCCTTGCACCTCTACTCTGCTCTCCTTGCACCTCTACTCTGCTCTCCTTGCACCTCTACTCTGCTCGCCTTGCACCTCTACTCTGCACCTCTTTGCACCTCTACTCTGCTCTCCTTGCACCTCTACTCTGCTCTCCTTGCACCTCTACTCTGCTCGCCTTGCACCTCTACTCTGCTCGCCTTGCACCTCTACTCTGCTCTCTTTGCACCTCTACTCTGCACCGCCTTGCACCTCTACTCTGCACCTCTACTCTGCTCTCCTTGCACCTCTACTCTGCTCTCCTTGCACCTCTACTCTGCTCTCCTTGCACCTCTACTCTGCTCGCCTTGCACCTCTACTCTGCTCGCCTTGCACCTCTACTCTGCACCTCCTTGCACCTCTACTCTGCTCTCCTTGCACCTCTACTCTGCTCTCCTTGCACCTCTACTCTGCTCTTCTTGCACCTCTACCCTGCTCTCCTTGCACCTCTACTCTGCACCTCCTTGCACCTCTACTCTGCTCTCCTTGCACCTCTACTCTGCTCTCCTTGCACCTCTACTCTGCTCTTCTTGCACCTCTACCCTGCTCTCCTTGCACCTCTACTCTGCACCTCCTTGCACCTCTACTCTGCTCGCCTTGCACCTCTACTCTGCTCTCCTTGCACCTCTACTCTGCACCCCCTTGCACCTCTACTCTGCTCGCCTTGCACCTCTACTCTGCTCTCCTTGCACCTCTACTCTGCACCTCCTTGCACCTCTACTCTGCTCTCCTTGCACCTCTACTCTGCTCTCCTTGCACCTCTACTCTGCTCGCCTTGCACCTCTACTCTGCACCTCCATGCACCTCTACTCTGCTCTCCTTGCACCTCTACTCTGCACCTCCTTGCACCTCTACTCTGCTCTCATTGCACCTCTACTCTGCACCTCCTTGCACCTCTACTCTGCTCTCCTTGCACCTCTACTCTGCTCTCCTTGCACCTCTACTCTGCTCTCCTTGCACCTCTACTCTGCTCGCCTTGCACCTCTACTCTGCACCTCCTTGCACCTCTATTCTGCTCTCATTGCACCTCTACTCTGCTCTCCTTGCACCTCTACTCTGCTCTCCTTGCACCTCTACTCTGCTCTCCTTTTACCTCTACTCTGCTCACCTTGCCCCTCCCTTTTTCCTCCTCTATCCCTTTCCAGTTCCTGCCCTCTGTTTCCTCTTGCCGCAGGTCCTCGTGCCCACATGTATGGTCTAATACAACATTACACCTGTCATAAGACAGTATTATAGAGACTGCATAATGAGAAGCCCCTTATTTGTGTCAATATTGTTATTAAGCTCGGGGTGTACCTTGTTTTATTTGTAATTTTTTAATTTTTTTTTTATTTTTACATAACAAGTCAACTATGCATTAACTTCGTGCTTCTTCGCACCCCAAGTTCCCCAATCCTTCCCCCCGGCCCATGAATGAAGTACCTGCATTGCGGAAACATAACTCACCTATACATTCCGGCCGTGTTCCTATCAGCCACTCAGCACTATTTCCGCCCAGCTAATTGGGCCATATCTGGTGATGCTATCTGAGCCACGCACACGGATCCCTGGCCCCAGTTGCTCCAGATTTACTCGAACATCCGTTTGCATCCTCGTCTCTTATACCTCCTCTTATGCACAGTCTTCCAGTGGTCCATGCCTGCTCCCAGTCCCGATGCATGGGGAGAATCCCAGTGCCCCACTTCTGGGCAATATCCCTCTTCGCCACGATACAGCCCAGATTTACTATAGAAGTTTCTGGTATTGTGACATGTCTTTCGCCCCCATATCCCCAGTATCGCCAGTTTGGGTTCTAAATCAAAAGGCAGCCCAGTGGTCTCCTCCAACAAGCTCTGTACCCCCTCCCAGAAGTCCCGCAGGTGTGGTCAGTCCCACAAAGTGTGCAGTAGTGTGCCTTCCATCCCACATCTTCTAAGACAGTTCGCATCTCCGTCCCACCAATTTTGTGCGTCAAGTATCTCGTATAATATGTGTGGTGTAGAATTTTGAGGTGGGTCAGGCAGAAGCTTACATTTATTGTCACCTCTGCGAGGAAGATCAAGGCCGTCTGCTGTCCCCACCCCTCCTACCCCCCCTCCCCAATGTCCTGTTTCCACTTTTCCTGAAGTTGTAGTAGAGGATCTTGTGTGTTCCGCATTATGGTGCCATATATCAATGAAATAAGTTTGATGTTCACTTTCCCGTCTAATGGTCTCCCTTCCAGTGGGGAGTCTTCCTAGGTCTCCTCCTCTAGTGACACACAATCCCTGAGGGCATGTCGCAGTTAGTTATAACGTAGCCATTGCGACTCTGGCATCTAGTATTCCTTCCTCAAGTTGAACAGCACCATCCCAATGGCATCCCAGATGTCTGGCAATTGCCAATGTGGAGAGTTCAATGTTATCCCTTCCCCGGAAGCCTGTCAGGGCCGCTCCTACTCGCAGTCTGGTCCCCTCCCACAGTGGCATTTTCGGGGTTAGTCTGGTGCCCCAACCCTTTTCACTAGTCAGCCTCTTCCGAATGTCCACTACTGTCTTAGTTGCGGAGCTCGCCCCGGGGACCAGTGCTCCCCCGTACAGCGTGTGCAGATAGCTTCATCTGCCCATTCCTATTCTGCCCTGACGAAAGGGGTGTACCTTGCTGACATCAGCACTTTAATGCAGATGGCTCTTGCATAAGAAAGGCACAGCTCTGTTTTGTGTACTGGTGGCACATAAATTTTAATTAGCTCATCTTGTTAACCACGTTGACTACCGTCAATCCTATCAAGAGATATCCCATATATATCCCCCCTGTGAGGTGTGTTGTAGGATCCTTGTGCCCTCGCCCTGCAACCTGTTCTATGCAAGTTCCCTTTTCATGCCCCCACAAGATCAATAGGGTTTTCAACAGTACAGTTACTGTGAAAGAAAAAAACTTTTTCTGACAATTGGCACACTGAAAACCAACGTTGGTGTTATTTATCGGCAGAATAGGGTTTAGGGAATTGTATTAGCACCTCACAAAACTTAAATGAATGCTGCCTTCAACAAAGAGATCTGCGGGAGCCATTTTGTAGCTGTATAGATGCAAATGAACCATATTTACAAAGAAATTCAGACTCAATGCCAATATTCCTACCTTAAACCTGTAGTTCAAATCTGAATTTCCTTTCTGTGAGCCGCCTGCGCTCTCTATGGTTTTCTACGGTCTGGCGTGACAGCACAGCTATCTCCAGAGAGATATGTGAGCATTTGTTAGAGAGGGGCTTTGACTTCGCCCACATGTACTTCCACAGAGCTGTGATCATTTTGTTTATTTATTCAGCAGCCTGAGATTGAACTTTCAGGTGTCCACATGTGACATTGTAATGCTTCTAAAGTGTCTTAGACAACAAGATCATTTATGTTGTTTTTCTCTGACAGAAGCACAGATGGGAGGAGGGAAGTCATTAACCTACATGAATTTTTAGGTCTGGCTTTACAGTGCAACTGTGACCTTTTAAACTGCACCAATGTTACTCTACAGTACTTGGCTTCCACACAAATGCATATTTATTCCCGTGCTATTTACTTGTAATGCTTTTCATTGCCATACATCATCCTTGTAAAGCCAGGCGTATTGGCATTGCCAATGCTGGTTCTTTTTAGAAAGGAAATGTTACCGGGTGAGATGTCACTCAGGTGACCCATGTTAATGTGCATAGGGTTATGGAGACAAACATGACTGGGCTGAAAATCAAAACCAGCCCTCGCAAAAATGTTAAAAACAGATTATCACTTCAGGAGCCCACCAATGCAATGGGGTCAGAGGGCAATGAATGGGTCATGATAGTCCTACCGGTTTTGACGGCAGCTCCCTTGCCTGCAACCCGCTGGGGAAATGTCAGAGCAACAGAATAGGCAGCCTGGCCCTGGGGAGGATACATGGCCTAGTGGCTAAGTAGCCAGTGAGACTTGAATTCAAATCCCAGCTTTCTTTTCACCATATCTCTGCAGTCCTGGGATGGAAATATATGTGGGTGTTTATACTGGGATTGGCAAGGGTGTGATTTAGTTGTGGTTAAGGCAATTGATGTGTAATTACCACCAATTATTATACTTAAAGCCGATCAGACAGGCACTCTGCAAGGGGCTTTAGGGTTGTCCATCCACTAAAGACATTTGGAGAAACATTTAGCAAATTGTTTCTTCCATCACAGTTTCACAAAACAATTAGGTGCCGATCCCTAGGTTTTACAGATCGTGATGAAGGGTCACTGCCAAAAAAGTCTAAGAATCCAGGGTCTACCACAGTACTCAGAAGAAGATTTATGATGGCTCAGTGAGTGAACACTCAAGGTAATCTATGGGTCACTCGTTTGATTTCGGGCATTACCAACTCCACCTTCCATCCTTTCAAGGTGATTGACTATCATTGAATTGGAGCAAACACAAGGAGATGATGGACGGAGCACGGAAACTTTTCAGACACTCACCCCCCCAGTCACAGGTCTGGGTTGAATCTGCTGCAGCGCGGAAACTTAGGTAACGGGGAACAGGACGAGCCCCGTACCAAATATCCTCCCTTCGTCACAGACAAAATATCACTTTAACACTTTCACTCATGCAGTCATTGGTGGGGCCCATAACACCAACATTCACACATCACTTTTCACTGGTCTGCACTTACAGGAGAGATGAATGTTCCATGCGCTGACATGAAAGGAATATCTTATAACCTATAGGAAGAAAAGTTATATTACATATCTATACACTAATATCCTTTCACCTACAGATCTTAATCCTAAACATCAAGATACTCCTCCCACGTGATCAAAGGATCATTTAGTTGGATTAGTTTTGGTGATTTAGAACCAGCTAAAACACTTTTTAGGATTTTGATCATCCCTCCTTCAATAAAACACAGAATGCATTTGTTTGTTAATCAATATTTGTTTATCTATTTATCTCAAAAGTTAAGTTTACATCTAGAACGTTTATTAAATCTTATGTAAATCACAGAACACCATATTTACCTAAACTGGCTATCGGGCGTCCTCTTAGTCATCAAATTAGCTGTCAATCAGTCGGAATTCAAAAGTTCTTCATGCAGCACGCTACAGTCCCAAGAATGGACAAGGACCAGAGACGTGCAAGCATCTATCAGTGCCCATAAATTTTATAAAGTTCGCAGTTCATCAAGGAAATGGGCAGCATTCAATCTGTCAAAGATTCAGGAACGCAGCAGTCACGTAGAGTCACCTTCGTCTCCGTCAGCAAAAGGGAAAGCGTGTCTCAAGCTCTCTATTCTACCGTCATTTTTATAATAAAAGTAATGTCAAGATGTAACATTTTTCGGATTTTGGGCTTCCTAATTGGTCGGATGGGATCGTCTGGTGAGGTTTCACACAGTTCAGGAGGTTACGTAATAGTTTTGGATTTTTCCGGTTTCTTGTAAATGTCCTTTGTTTTAATACTTGGATGACTTCCCACCGTGGCCTTGTTCGTGCACAGCGTGGCAAGGGTCATGACGAGGCCACAGGAACAAACTGATGCGCAGTCGCACTTCGCCCAAAACCTCGTGGAATGGTGGCCATCACGTCGTGTTACGTTGGCGGCCATTTTGTATTTAGGCCGAAAGGACAACTTAAGCGAAACAAACAAAAGAAATAATTAATACATAGAAATAATGAATAAAATGTTAACCCCTTACTAATCCCTCTATGTGCTTGTAATTATCTAGCGTATAGCGACATTTAAAGCGTTTATATTCACCCATTTGATGTCATCTGGAGCAACATAACGGAAACGTCACAAAAGCAACATATATCATGCAATATTCTATTCAATACATATACTTCGGTTAGTATGCGTACGGATTTTAATTATAAAGATTATTTAGCCATACAAATTGCAAATCCCACGTATATTTCGTATATTAATAATGTTGATTAATACACATGCAAACACATTTAGTAATATTATAATTAATAGATCATATAATTAGTATATTCATACAGAATAGGGGGGCATACAAAATGTTGTTCTACCCGCTCCATCAAATCCATCATCGTTCTTTAGCTCACTTCGCCACCCCAGTTCAGACCCAGCCATATGCAAATCAGTCATGACACTGTTCCTCCGAAACTGGTCCCAGGATGCTTGCTTCCGGTCCAGGGAAGACCTGGCTTGGCAGTTCAGGCTGAACTATTCAAATGAGGACCAGGATCAAGACTGATTTGCATATGGCTGGGTCTGAACTGGGGTGACGAAGTGAGCTAAAGAACGATGATGGATTCAACCCAGATCTGTGACTGGGGGTGAGTGTCTGATAAGTTTCAGCACTCCATCCATCATCTCCTTGTGTTTTCTTTGTTTGCCCGTTTTTGGCATTGTATGCCCAGACATTGGGTCCAGGGCCGGACTGGGAACCGAAACCGGTCCTGGCAAACACCTGGGGGTGAGGGGGGTGCAGGCGAGCGGTTTGCTAGGGCCGGTTTCAGCCGATTTTGTTACAGGGAGCCAATTTTCCTGACCCCCGATAACAAAACCGGCCCTCAGGGGGCCAAAACCGGCCCCCACCCTGGTGGCCTACCGGGGAAACGGCCGGTGCCCCCTACGGCCAGTCCGGCCTTGATTGGGTCCCTTGCTCACTTTGCCACTGGATTCAAGCTAGCCTGGCTGATGAGGGGTGTTACCCCGAAATCGATCCCAGGATGCTTGTTTCCGGTACAGGAAAGACCTGGCTTGTCAGTTAGGGCTGGATTGTTCCCAGGGTCAAGACTAATTTGCATATGGCTGGGTCTGAACTGGGGTGGCGAAGTGAACTAAATAACGATGATGGATTCAACCAGATCTGTGACTGGGGGTGTGTCTGAAAAATTTCAGCACTCTGTCCATCATCTTCTTGTGTTATCATTAAATTGGAACACAGTATTGCCTTTTATTTACACTGCTTAAAAGCTGCACAATGGGGTATTTATCACAGAATGTCCCGTTCTGCAGACTCAAGTTCACGTTTCTTCTTATCACTTTTTAGGTCAAGCCTGGGCAGCGCATGCGCTGCTCTGCGAGGCATTCTGTATTCAGGTAGGGGTTTGAAGCTCCGCCCACTCTCTGGACATATTTTTCATTGGCTTGTGTCATTGTCCACTGTAAACTGTGACTGTTCATTGATCAATAGGCTTAGTACCGCCTTGTCTCATTTTGTAACCTCCCATGGTGACAGCCTCTGTTACATGTGTTGTTGCTTGGTAGGCTTCAATTATATTCTCTGAGCACTATTTTCTCAAATCGCTTTGCCCTATCTTCTTTTGCAGGCAGGACACGCTCCTCCTAATGCTTTTTTAACATTTTTATTGCACGGGGTGCCAAACACATTTGCAATGCAATAGATCTCGCATTTGTGAGAGTGTAAGCTATTGGCATTGTAAAGGCCTTTTATTAATCTGTTTTAAAAATAACACATAAAAAAAGGTATTGTCATTTACAATGCCAATAGCTCAAACTCTCGTAAATGCGAGATCTATTGCATTGTAAATGCTTGTTATTTGCATACCTCACACCTGTCCCCATCACTTTGTCATCTGTTCTGTAGGAGGGTGGAATCTGACTACATGGTTGCCCCCACTTTTTTCCTGGTGTTTGAATGGTTTTTGACTAGTCTGGCTGGGATCCTGCTATCCAGGACCCCAGCCTATCTGCTTACTCCCTTATGTGACTGGTGTGCATAATAGATGCACTAGTGATTGGATACTGTGGTACCTTATGAGCCCCTAGTATATGGTACCTTAGGTACCAAGGGGGCATAGGTGCTTCACAGGCCTACCAGGGACTTAAGCATGTATTATGCCACCCCTGGGAAGCAGACTAAATCTGACACCACAGGCCTGCTACTGCAGCCTGGGTGAGGTAGTTTTGCACTCCTCACGGAGGTATAGGTTCCTATTTCTCACCATACACACACAGATAAACCTAGCAGTCACCCCTAAGTCAGGCACTATCAATCCTGAGGGCAGGGTGCTTTGTTTACAATGTGAGGGGCTGCCTTTGCATGAGCAGGACCCCTCTGCAGCTGGCAGAGTCTATTCTCTGTGGCTGTTTGTGGATGCGGTTAAACCATATACTCTTAAGTGCATTATAACCTACCGGTAAATGCTAACTTTGGAATGACTGCATCAAGACATGTCGTGTTTGGTGTCAAACAACTTGGAATCATACCCCCACATCAGTCCATGATGTGGGAGGATGATCCCACCCTTCTAGAGGGGACGACATGTACCTACTGTGGTAACACGGTAGAAATCTGAAAGAGCCCTGGTATCACAAAAAGGATGCCACCAGCAGAGACACTGGGCTGCCCTCCTGCTGCTGACTGAAACTCGCAGTGGAGGAGGCCCAACAATAGGCATCCTGTCACAGGGAGTTGTCACCACCTTCCAGACAGGATTTAGTGTATTAGGGCTGGGTGGGTGCACTTCTAGAGTGCTTTGAAGTCCTGCACTGGGGGAGCAGTAGGCTCCTCTGTGCATATGCCAGCTCAAACCGGTTCAGGGGCTACCTGTCCCTGCTCTGGCGCGAAACTGGACAAAGGGAAGTGGGTGTAACCACCCCCTACCCTGACCCTCCCAGAGGAGTGGTCATAGAGCTAGTCCCTCCCCTACCTTCAGTATAAGATAGGGAAACCTTGCCATTGCAAATCATATATCCCTGGACGACGCTTTACAGGAAGAATCCTGGTCCTTCGACGTTCCACTACCTTTGGAAGACGGAAGAATCTCCCTTGGAGTCAAGGAGTGACTCCCCTGCTTGGCAGGCACCAAAACTTTGAATCAACGTACGCAAACGTTCCCGCTCCTGCCGGAGTCCGAAGTCCCTGCAGCCCCGGAAGTGGATTTCCTGATTTCTCGATGGCCATTGTGAGTCCCCAGCAGAGCTGAGGCGAGTGGACCCCACGAGTGACGAGGAACAGCAATACCCGGGTACCGTGCACTATTGTCGAGTGCAACCCCTTCACGACGTTCTATTAACTTGTGCATTGGACCATTTGTGGCCCAAGCCTCCAGCAGGTTGTGCACCGAAAATCAGAGGCCTACCCCGTCCCGAGTGACCGTGGGCTCCTATGAAGCATTTCCTCACGAGGCGTCTTTGCGATCCCTTGCCCGTTGGCTTGTGGGTCCCCCGAAGACTTTCTCATCGAACCAAAGGGCTCCCCTGGTTGCTCCAGGCCTGCCCTCACTCACCCTCGCTGGGTGAGTCCCTCAGATCTTGCTGGTCTGCACTGCTGACTTTATTCACTTTCCACGAGACTTGCTGTTGCCAAGTCTTGTTGGCTCCAATCCGGTTGCCGACACCTCAGTATGCTGCAGACGTCGTGGGACACTCCGAATCCAGCTGCTGGTCATCGTCGATGCCTCCTGGTCCTCGTGAGCGAAGAGTCAAAACACCCTTGATCACTTGAAATCACCCGACTTCCGTGGGCATCCATCTTCCTGGCCCCGGGTCACTGGCAAGTGACTGTGAACACTGTCCCTTCTGCTTTCAGGTCATCTTCATCCTGAATCCAGCCTTGGATTCCACCGGACACTTCTTCAGTCTTCGCAAGCAGCAAATCTTCTTTGGTCTCCATAGAAAACAGCGACGCGACGCGACCTGACACCAAAAGACACCTATGCACCCGGCTTCCCTGGGTGGGGTAACTCGTGCACTCCGGTGCCCTAGTGTGTGTTTACCTTCAAATTACTTACCTTGTAAGTGGCTTGCTTGTAGACTTCCTCGAAGTACCCTAAAACTTTAAAAATCCAACCGCGACTTGCTGCATTGAAATCAATAGGGAGCCCGCGGCTGTGTTCTCATACTGCACGCGTCTCTCGTGGGTCTTTTACTTACCTGCTTTTGCTGCGTTAGTGAAGCCCCAGCGATTCTACAGGCCCTAGGCCTTGTCCCCTAGCAAGTCGACTTTCCTAAACCTCTTTTTTAGTATATGGTCTGGTACACCCCTAGGGCCCCAGCCATATTTGTGCTTAACTTATTGTGAAACATTGATATTTGAATGTGTTCCTGACTTCTAATCTCATAAAGAGATTAGTAGAGTGTGTCTAGAAATAAATACATATATATTTGATATATATACCTGTGTGGTGTCCTTTCATTTGGTAATTCAAGAGATTATAAGGTAAAACAAGCTGCTTTACATTCCTCAGAGACTTAGCCTGAAGGCTGCTCTCCACAGCTACCACTAGGATAGCTTTCTTTAAAAGGTTGTCTTAAACCTATCTACCATAAGAGTCGAATTGGACTGGTGCAAGGTGGCCACTATAACTAGTGACCAGCATATGCCAAGCCAACTTCTCACATATTCCCTCTCTCTAATCGTCCTGTTACATCTGTGTGGTTCCACTCTCATTTCCTTATTCTCCATTAGCTAACTAACTCCATACCACTACCTCTTTCATTGTTTCCCTCTTGTTCTCTCCTGACTTCCCTCTCTTAGCACCTCACTAATGCTCCCCATTTCATGCTCTTTTTCCAGTTTTCCATCTCGCTGTTCCTCATTCTCTGTGTCCTTTCTTCCCCCTTTCTCTCTCCATTTCCTGTATTCTCTTCTTTATCTGCGTGTCTCCTTTCATCATCACTTTTCTTATTATTTCTTTCTTTCCTCTTTGGTTCCTTCCCTCTTTATCATGCATGTTCTCTTTACTTGCTTACGCATCCTTTTCCGTTCTATCTTCCGCTTTCTTCCATTTACTTTTGAGTACTTCTTGTCTCTTACATTATTCATTTTACTTTTCTTCCCTTATCCACTTATTATCTTTCACTATTTCTTTTTCCAGTCTTGCTTTTCTCTCCCCTTTATTGTTCCTCAGTCTCCCCACACTTCCTTTACGTCAACCCAACTTATTGTCCTTTCTCTTCATTTTTTTTCTTTCTGTGTCACCATGCTGAGACTATTTCTCCACTTTAGCCCGTGAACACTACAGTTGCGCCTGTTTGTGCGCATTTTCAAGTTATCGAAGGCTGTCCACCTGGGTGCTGCTTAGATCAGAATTGAGAAGATATTCTAGTGATCACTTGAACCCTTGCAGTAATATACAAACGAAAAGGAAGTAACACGTGCAAAACTGGTACAGCACAGGCAGGAGAGAAAAGTTTCCTCAAACAGAACAGTCTTTGCATCAAAAAGCAGCAGTAATGTTTCCTTCACACAACCGATCGGAGCATGGGAGACAAGGCACCTCATCACAAAACAGCCAAAGCACGCTTTACACAGACCTAAATACAAAACCTGGGTAGCAACTGTGAAAAAACAGTTACGCACAAAATGGAGATAGCATGTGAAGTAGCAGTGCACGCCTGTAGGAGCAGATGTGGAGGCCTCCCTCACAAAAACACAATGTACTGCACAACTGTGCAGGCCACTCTAACATAGACCATGTACAGTGTGGAAAGAAACATTATAGTGCAGGCAAGCTTCCTCCACAAAGCATGTATAGCTCAGAAGCCTTTATCTCACAAAACATTGGCAGCACGAGTAACGCCAAGATAAGCTTCCATCATAAAATAAGCATAGTACAGAAAGCAATTGTTTAGGCGTCCCTGCATGAAACGGGTCCAACCTGAAGAGCAGCATTGCAAGCCTTCCTCACAAAACAGGTCTGACAGGAGCTCTGCAAGCGTCCTTTGCATAAAGCAAGGAAAACATAAGTAGCAGAGGTGAAAGCCTCTTTTACTTAAATGAAATATAGTACAGGGAGCAGCAGAGCAAACTTTCCCTACAACACAGGTACATGCCGGGCAGCACCTAAACAGGAACTAACTGAAGCATGTGCCTGGGCCATATCTGACACCTGTAGCAAATGATGGATTTTTATCCAAAAGACTTTGAAAAGTATGATTTTAAAGCCCATGCAATTAATGGTGGAAGGAACGCTGTCTAAAAAGCTATGATTGGCAGGTTAAGACTCAGAGCTAGCCCAATCACATGACCCGCCCAGACATGTGACTGGGACGGCAGGATATATGGGGTGGCCACATTTTTCAGCGATGGGCCACACTGTACCAGTGCACACCGAAAATAATCCGCTCTTGATAAACAAAATCTGTCCCCTCGTTCACATTACTGAAGTGTTTACTCGTCTCGAACTGGAAGGAGTTTGATGTGATGCATTTTGAGAGTCGTGCTTCAGACATCTATCTTTCTTTTTGTCTCCTATTTATTCTGTCTCTCTTTTCCGTTTCTTTCTCGCACCCATTCTTTCTTTTATTATCTGCTGCGTTATCTCTTGACTCCTCCTCTTTCACCTTTTTAAGAGGACTTAGAGCTGTTATTTCTCTGGTTTTTGCAGTTGCAAAATGTCTGGCTTTCAGGCCAAAATAAACAAACTTGCAATGCACTAAACAGATATTGGGATTCACGAGGGGGTTTGTGAATCGCGTTTTCCACTTTGCAACTCCTTGCAAATCTCAAGAAAGATTGGCGTCAACAGGGGCTTCCTTGTAAACTGCAAGGCTACGCAGCAATGCTGGTCGAGTGGAGATGCAGTTGCAAACCATTGATTCAATAGCGACACCTCAGAGGGGTTCTGTGCATTAGCTGGAGGTAAGCTGTCTGTAACAGACAGCCTGCACTTTGTGAATATGACATGCCTTCAAGGACATCCGACTGTCATGTTGGCATTTTGCGAATGTGAATTAAGAGCTGGAGCTCTGTTATACTTCACAGTTATCCATCCCTGCATTTGCAGTCAGCCAGTAGCATTCGCAAACAGAATCCTTCTCCATTAATATAAATAGGACATAGATTCTGCCAATCCTATAGAATGTTAGTTTTGCGTTGTGACAGATTACTACATCCGTCAAAGTACAAACATGTTCTCTGGTCGCATAAACATTGTGCCTATAATGCAACCTCAGAATAGTACCTTATACTACCTTCCTATACTGATCTCTTAGTTGCCTTTCTGATAAGTATGCTGCAGGCAAGGTGGTGGCTGCAGAGATATAACTTGTAGAGCGCTGTTGAGTCTGCACATGCGTTTTATATTGTATAATTGGTAATGGTCGTAGATCAGGGTGTAACATGGATATTTGAATCGGGTTACTGGTTGACGGGTGTGAGCCCTGGTCAAGCAGCTACCACAATCCTAGTCAGGGTAAGGCACAAGCAAACCCCAAATTAACCTGTCTTCACCCCCCTGGTAGCTTGACACAGAGCAGTCAGTCTTAACTTAGAGGCAATGTGTAAAGTATTTGTGCAACACTTCAAGCAGTAAAACTGTGAAAACCTCCAACAAAAAGATCCCACACAAGGTTAGAACGATAGAGCTTAATTTAATAATTAAAGCACGACCAAGACGACAAAAATCCAGTCAGTAGAACCAGAGTTATGATTTTTTTTTAAAGCATAATCTGCAAAATAGCGCCATAAAGCGCCAAGTGTGCCTATCTGGTCGCACTGGACCAGGTCAAAATCAAATATTCAGGCTGATGGCGATGGAATGCAATGCAGGCCTGATACAGTCGCAGTTTAGTCCTACTGAAGGTTTACCTTCTCAAGTTTTGTGCCAAGAGTCCTGTTCGTGTTTGAGAGGGCCACAGGGAGTAAGCACAGCATCGCTGGCGGTGGTCAGGGTGCCGCAAGCAGCAGGCCGGGCTTCAAGGATTGGTGGGCTGGAGCCTTGCATTAGCCGTCCTCCGTGGCGCTCGATACTTGCTGTGCAAAGAGATAGGCGAGGGCGGCTTGTGCTGATTTTGGGTATGATCGGCGCTGTTCACTGTCCCAAAAAGTCAAAAGCTTGATTTAAGATCACGCTGATCCACATCAAGGGTCAAGGACCTGAGAGGCACCACTTGGGGTCAGAAACTAGCTGAAGAAGGCTTCAGGAGCTGTTGGGAAGCCTTTTATGTCCATAAGACTCAGATTGGGAGGCCAGCATACACTTTGAGTCACTCTGGGATCAAGTTGGGCTGCAGGTCCAGTTCTTCCCCCCTAGGTAGGAGGGCAGCAGGCAGCGGGTCACCACAAAAGGTCAGCAGCTCCTTCAGAGTGACTGTCCAGCAGTCTGACAGTCCTTTCATCAGCACAGCAGTATTTCTTCCTGGCAGAGTATCCAAAGGTCCAGAAGTGTGCTGAAGTGTTGGTGTCTGAGGTCCTTCTTTTATACACAGTTGTGCCTTTGAAGCGGGTAGAAACTTCTAGAGGCATGCCTTTGAAGTGCATAGACGCCCTGCCTTCCCTGCCCATGTTCCAGGCTAACTACAGGGGGTATGCAGCCCCTTTGTGTGGAGACAGGGGGTATGCAGCACCTTTGTGTGGAGACAGGACACCGCCTATTCAGGTGTGAAGCTGGGCCCAGCTGCCAGGGATGGCCCATCTAGTCACACCTAAGCTCCCATTGTATGTGGCTGTCTAGGAGGAATACACAAAGTCCAACTGCCAACTACACCCAGTCATGTGGCCAGTGACAGGCTGCAGGCACCAAACGGCTAAGGCAAGAAAATGCCAACGTTCTAAAAGTCAAATCTGGTGACCAGAGCACATGCTCTGGTGACAGTGTGCACTACTGTAGCCCACTATAGGGTCAATCAAAGAATCAAAATTACACATATGTATGCATATCTTAAACACATATTTTCGCAACAAAATTTCTTCAGCATGGTTCTTGAAAAAATACGATTCAAAAGTATACAAAATCTCAGTACTAAAGAGAAATATTAATCCTGTCGATTTAATGTCAAAGACCAAATTATTAGTTCATGACACAGAGTTCACAGATGATCACAATGTTCAATGCGCTTCCCAATGCATTTCGGGCTTCAAGGGAGCCCTTCGTCAGGGAAATCTATAAAGTTAAACAAAAGTAACAATCTGAATGTATACATAATGCATATCAATCTCGATGCAATGTGAGACAACCCCACACGTGAAAGGACAGCAAATGAATGGAATGTGTTAATCAAAAGTTTCACCGTCATCACACTTCATCCAATAAATTGTAGGCAGATACCAGTGAAAAATATGTAACTTCAATCCATGCAGTGGAATAACACAACTACTCCAGCAGAAATAACCAGTGGCATAATGAACTTCCATGAAATGAACTCAGAACAATAGTATGAATGGGTGAAAAAGACAAGAAACAGAAAATGAATGACAGTAAGGAATCAAACAAGACAGAACAACAGTGCTCCCTCTGTACAAGGAAAGTAATCTGTGACAAAAACTCATGCTCGTGACTCTAATGAAACCAAACCCAACAGTGACACCTGTGAATGACTAAAAAATTGCCGCTTTATTTACCATCTTAAAGAACTCTAAAAATTACTTGCTAGAGGGATCAGGGATAATCCTGACTCTGAAAGAAGCCGATGACTCTTCTGTAACAAACATAAAATTATGAATCAGAAAAAAAGTCACCAAAAGTAACCAGAAATCAAATAATAAAGTAACCAGCAACAGAGTCAAGGCCTTACCGTAAGAAAATACAAGGGCAAATGTTGAAGTGAACTTCAAATCTAGAAAAACAAAATGTGACCCAATGAGCCAATCTAATCCAAATTCACAGAAAGAGGTGAAGACATAATAAAACGGTGTGCCGGTATATTCCCCGGAACCCAAATTGTCATCCAATGTTGCCAAATGCTTCAAATCAACTATATCCAAGACGCGTAGACGCGCAGACGCATCAGCGTAAATTACGGGCAAAATAGGAGTCAATTAATGTGGCAACTGTGAAAGGAAAAAAGGTGAAGTAAACTTAATGCCCCAATCTTCTAACTGTGTTCGGAAAGTGTAAAGCAAATAGAATATGTCAGTGTACTCACCAAACCCCAAACAACCTTTCGTATCCACAAGTAAACCCAAATAACTCAAACCAGCATCAACTGGGCGCGCGTACTTGTCCACGTTTAAATACGTACGTGCTGGAAATGAAAACAGAAGAGGACTTCCAACCACTCAACTCTCAGGTAATATTACTGAAAATACAAGACGTAAACAGTCTCCTAAACCAACGTATTGTCCAAACACGCGGACGTGTGTACAAATCAACATCTATGTTCAACAACCTGTACATCGTGATGTCAATCAGCCTCAAATTGAAGTGCTTCAAAAAATGAACAATGTGCAATCTAAAAAAAAAAATGTGCAATGCAAAACAAAGTGCAGTGGAAAAACAGTGCATTAAAAGTTACGTTGAAAAATAGAGAAAGAACAGTAAGTAGTGTCTCACTACCTGTGAAAAACATAGGACAAATAACAAAAAATTACACAAGGAATACAGTCATCAAGGAGTGCAACAATAGCAGAAAATAGTAAAACATTATTAAAATGACAACTCGTCCCAGCTACTATCGATGAGAAAAAGATTAAAGCAATCCAAGTGGTCCAAGACAATGCTTGGGAGAACACGTACACACAGCCATCATCATGGGTAACAACAGTGATAAACAATATAAAGATTGCATTATACCACAAGTCATTATAAGCTTCTATCAATATAAATACATTAAAACAATCATAATATAATATGTCGGGATCACAGATATGTAGCACAAATCATCATAATCAGCTGTGGCATTCTCAGAATTGCAACTTAAAATCCAACTTTACCGTTAGTTAGTATTTTAAATTAAGATTCCAGAGACACCAAGCATTAACTGGTTATCTCTTCCCATTTGGGAATTCCACTTATAAAATATAAAAAGGCAACTCCAATGTTATCCTATGGGAGAGATAGGCCTTGCAGTGTTGAAAATGAATTTCAGAGTTTTTCACTACCAGGACATGTAAAACTTAAAAATAAATGTCATACTTTTTAAATACATTGCACCCTGCCCACTGGGCTCTTTAGTGCCTACCCTAGGGTTGACTTGTATGTATTAAAAAGAAAGGTTTGAACCTGGCAAAAGGTTTACTTTGCCAGGTTGTAACAACAGTTTAAACTGCACACTGGCTTTGCAATGGCAGTCCTGAGACATTTTTAAAGAGTTACTTAAGTGAGTGGCACAATCAGTACAGTAGGCCCACTAGTAGCATTTAATATACAGGCCCTTGGCATATATAGTGCACTTTACTGAAGACTTGTGTAAGTAAATTAAATATGCCAATTGGGTATAAGCCAATTCTACCATGGTATAAGGAGAGAGCAGAAGCACTTCAGCACAGGTTAGCAGTGGTAAAGTACACAGAGTCCTAAGGCCAACAAAAACAAATTCAGCAAAAAGGGGAGGAGGAAGGCAAAAAGTCTGGGGATGACCTTTCCAGCACATTTCCAACAATGCATTATAAATAAAACTTGCCATGTGTGTGTTGTAATGTCAAGCATAGTTACTGTGAGAAACTTTATCTTTAAAATATAGTTGCACTCAGAGTGACAGTTTTACTCCTCAAAGGGTCTCATTATGAGTAAGGTAGAGCAAAATTAACATAGAATGTTTTTCCAACTGATTCGGAATGGGCAGGTTTTTCCGCACCTTAGTTTTCGGGTGTGGGAGAACCGTAACAAATGTATCTGGCCACAAATTCCAGATGAAAAATCTATTGGGGCATTTGCTGCTGCAGCAGCAGTTGTGCCTCATACCCTGTTTTATTGTGGGGCGGAGAGCTGGGTAAGAGTGAGTATCACGCCATGCCAGAAAAAACCTTATCCTTATCTCCCTCAACCCTTGTATCATTTCCCATCCTACCCACAGGTCCCCGCATACATTTACCATCTGCTCAGAGCAGAGCAGAAGTCAAATATATAAGTTAAAACCCCATAGAACTGGGAAGTGTGTGTGGTTTTACAACCACAAAAAACGATCCTATGCAGTAGTTCCCCATTCCATGAGGTATTTTTCATAAATGCGCAGACTGGTGGAAATTTACACCAAGGTAATCGCATGCCATTTTGCTGTTACTTCAGTACCCCTCCACTTGTTTCAGGCCATAAATTTTTCAGTCTATTACTTATTTCCAGAGCTTGAACATATACGCTTCTCGGCCAGCTGCAGGGCTGAATATGTGCTTTTTAACAATCATTTGTATTATTCGTTTTGACTTTTACAATTCACATCTTTCTGGGTGCTGGGGCTGTGAACCTGAAAAAATGTTCCAGTGACTCTACTCTTGTCTAGTCAGGTCTATGTTTCACTCAACGAATGTAAAAAAAAATGGATTTAGCAGGAGGCGCCACAGGAACGGTTCAGCCATGGGCTTTTTAAGCCTGATGCTGCATAATCAGGATGGCAGTCTGTGCAGGAGCCACAGAATAAAAGGGCTTCATCAACCAGAGAGCGAGCATGTGGAGATTATTTTCTGTGCTGGCATTAGAGACCCTGACATTCTTGCTATGCCTTTGGTCACAGTAGCTCCACAGTATCCCCAGAGAGGCAAAATGCAGCAGTGAAAGGTCCCTTCATGCCCTGCCTTCTGCAGGTTCAGCTGTGTCCTGCCCCTATTTGAAGTATCATGATTTAAGTTATAGTAGAACATTGGAATGTTGAACGCTCCATTAAAGACAATGAAGTGTTCTGGGCTTCTAATGGGCAGTAGAAGCTCAGAGCATCAACTTTCCAATGTTTGTTCACAGCAACAGCTGTGAACAAAGGACTCATAGAGCCCAAGGCGATTTCAACCCCCTCGGGCCCCGTGAGGCCTTTGTTCTACAAATTAGAACATTCTGCCCTCTAGAGGTGGAATATTCTAATAGCCTTAGAGCCCTCTATAGCGGGCCCTACCGGCCATTGAAGGCCAGCTCCCTTGTTAAAGGCTCTGGAGCGGACTTTTAATGGCCGGTAGAAGGTTATGTTAGAACATTGGAATATTGAACGCTTCATTGAAGATAATGGAGTGCTCTGGGCATCTAATGGCTGGTAAAAGTGGGGTGATGTCTTTTCTAACACATTCCACATTCATATGCCTGGAATGTTGAATGTGGTGTGGGAGGTTGGTGAAAGACAGTTCCATGTTAGTCAGTTGCTGTGGGACTGTGGACACTGTGGCCAATAAATCTCTGCTCTCGAACTAGACATGACTCAAGCCTCTTTATTATGGTCTAGCTACTACAATTTGGCGACGTTTTGGCAACAGTGGGGCACCCAGGAATTGTCAGGAGGAACTCTGGAGCGGACTTTTAATGGCCGGTAGAAGGCTATATTAGAACATTGGAATGTGGAGCACTCCATTGTAGACAATGGAGTGCTCCATGCTTCTACGGGCCGGTGAAGGCCCGCAGAGCACCATTCCAATGTTTTACAAAAGCCTCTCGAAGCTCGAGGGGATTTAGCCTTTGTTTAATTTGTTAGAACATTCTGCCCTCTAGTGGCAGAATGTTCTAATAGCCTTATAGCCCTTCGTAGCAGGGCTATACCGCTATTAAAGTCTCGCTGCTTTTGTTAAAGTCCCTCGCCTTCGGCTCGGGCCTTTAACGCTGCAGAGGGCCTTTAATAGCCGGTATAGCCCGCTACGGCGGGCTAGAAGGCTATATTAGAACGTTGGAATATTTAATGCTCCATTGAAGATAATGGAGTGCTCTGGGCATCTAATGGCTGGTAAAAGCCTGGTGCTTCAACGTTCCAAGGCTTTCCTTTCACGTCTGTTGCTGTGAATAAAGGCCTCACAGAGCCCAAGGGGATTTCAACTTCCTCAAGCTTTGTGAGGCTTTTGTTTTACAAATTAGAGCATTCTGCCCTCTAGGGACTGAATGTTCTAATAGCCTTATAGCCCTCCATAGCGGGCTATAGTGGCCATTAAAAGCCCGCTCCCTTGTTAAAGGCGTTTGCCTCGGGCCTTTAATGCTGCAGCGGGCCTTTAATGCCGCTAGGTCAGGCTATGTTAAATTGCTAGTGATCCCTCGCCCAAATGAATAGCGCTGCCCTACACTTTGGAGTGTGTCAGGTTGTTTGTTAATGGCCTGCTGCTGTATGTCCTTAAGTGATGTTCCTTGTCCTCTCCTGATGCACACCTGGTAACAGGTAGGATTGCCTTTTCACTCGGGCCACCTTTGCATATGCAACAGTAAAGCCATTATGGGCCAGATGTACAACCCTTTTTTGCGGCTGCAAACGGGAGAACCTCCCGTTTGCGGCCGCAAAAAAGGGTAATAGCATGTACAAATGCTATTTTGCGAGTCCCTGACTCGCAAAATAGCATTTGTGACTCTCGCCATTAGGAAGGGGCATACCTTCCTAATAGCGAGTCAACATGCTATGTACTAGTGTTTTTCAACCACATTTGCGGACGCAAAACACTCGCAGTTTGGGAGTACCCCTTTGTGAGTATGTTGGAAAATATTTTTAAAGAGCAGGCAGTGGCCCCAGAGACCACTGCATGCCCTTAAAAAATGACACGAAAACGTTTCATTTCATTTTTATTTAAATGCATCCCGTTTTCCTTTAAGGAAAACGGGCTGCATTTACAAAAAAAAAAAAAAACCTGCTTTATTTAAAAGCAGTCCCAGACATGGTGGTCTGCTGAGCCCTGCAGGCCACCATCCCTGGGAGGGCTGGCATTCCCAATGGGCTCGCAAATTGCGAGAGGCTCATTAATATTAATAAGCCTCGCAATTTGCGAACCCCATGGGAATCACAAAACCGTGTAATAACACTGTTTTACGTTTCATTTAGCGCCACGCAATTAGCGACACACAATGAGTCGCAAATTGCGAGGCGCTAAATGAAAGGGTCGTACATCTGGCCCTAGGTTAGTTGGGAGTGAGTGTGTTTGGTAAATTGTTAGGGAAGTAACCATGCACTTCCAGTGCTGCAGACTTTATCCCAGCGACTGCAGCTGTTTATTTGCTGCTTGTGACGGCTCTAGAGGAGCATAAGCCCCCCTCCTGGGTGGGGAGGTTTGTTGGGCCCCCAGCACCGCTGGGGCTGTGGGTCCCTCAGTTACTCCCCTAAGCTCCAGGAAGTAAGCAAGGTGATGTGATGTATTAGCTGCCAAAACAGAGTCTTTACTGGATCTTGTCAGGCAAACCGTGAACTGAAAATGGCACCTTTTAGCTTCTAATGTGATTTCGTTCTGTCACTGACACCTCTAACTTGTGAAGGCTTCCTCGTAGCAAGTGTTTATGAACATTGACACATTTGACGTGTTCTGAATAATCTCAAATGCTAATAATAGATGTCTGTATATGTTAATTTTATCGGTATCAGGCCGATTCTAAAAACACTACAGGAAAAAATATGGCTGTGCCTTTAGTGGGAGCAGATAGTTGATTTCAAATTCACATTAAAGTACACATTAAAGTAGAAGCCATGATCATTGATAACTTTATTCTAACTGGTCCGATCATTTACTGTCTGTATCTCAAGCTGCCGTAGATTAGCAAAGAAGCTTGGAATAGTGGGGTCAGACTAGGCATATTGGCACTTTGGCATTTCCCAACTGGGTTGCAGGCTGGTGGCCATTTTCACAACTGTTTGGGGCTAGTTTGAACATTTTCCGCAACAATGATTTTGGATTCCAATCCGTCCCTGCTGAATATTAATCCTTGTCATTGTCAAGCCGTCAGTAGAGCAGGGCTGACTCCACTTCTCAGCCTAGACATGTATTGGGCTTCAGTACGAGGTCACTGTCATCTCCCCTGTAACTCCGCCTCCTCCGAAGGTATCAGAGATTATAAGTGGGAGACTGAGGGTCTTCTTCACACAGTTAAATTATGGGGGAATTGCTAATTCCGATCTTGAGTCCCAAGGAAATTACTCATTTTCCAGCAGGTGGGGTTTCTGGGTGCAACACCACAGATTTACAGTTATTGGAGATCTTGTAATCCCGGTTCTACTGATACACCTTGTTACAGACCTAATCAGGATTACAGAGCCCTCATTATGTGATCCCCTATGTTCTGAGCTGCTGAAAATAGCCACTGATGTCCTGAGCCATCTGGCCCTGAAGATGAACCCCAGACTTAAAACACATGCTCAAAAGCGAAGGTTTTCATAGAGAAAAGCCTCCAGATGAAGCCAGGGCAAACACAAGGAGATGATGGATGGAGCGCTGACACTTTTCAGACACTCACCCCCAGTCACAGATCTGGGTTGAATCCATCATCATTCTTTAGCTCACTTCGCCACCTCAGTTCAGACCCAGCTATATGCAAATCAGTCTTGACCCTGTGCCCCATGGGAACAGTCCAGCCCGAACTGCCAAGCCAGGTCTTCCCTGAACCGGAAACAAGCATTCTGGGACCGGTTTTTGGGTAACACCCTTCATCAGCCAGGCTAGCTTGAATCCAGTGGCAAAGTGAGCAAGGGACCCACGTCTGGGCATACCCTGCCAATTTAGGGCAAACAAAGCAAACACAAGGAGATGATGGACGGAGCGCTGAAACTTTTCAGACACTCACCTTCAAATGATGGACGGAAGCCAAGCTGTCGAATAAATGTTACAAAAGAGATGACAAAGATTTAAAAGAATCACTCAAGAGCTATCGCAGAGAAATACAAAAGGCTGAACCCCCATTCTAGCCCAAAAAAGATCCTGTCAGTACACTATCAGGTCAAAGAGCTTTTCAGAAAACATCGACAACAAAGTCATGAAATTAAATATGAGGGTATTTCCTTGAAGTAATCCTCTCTCACTATGAGCACTGTGATGGTGGTTAGTAAATACAGAGACCGCATAAGGCAAGATGGTTATAGGCGGCTGGAAAGTGGGCATCCAAGGCCAGGCACATTCTTTCTTAGGCAGAGACCCATTGTGTGTCTGCAATGTGTATCCCTTCAGTGTGGGTCCATTGGTCCCCAGAGAAGGATGCCATCATGGCACTAAGGGAGAGTAAGGTGATGGTGAGGCATCTCCAGCAGATGGGGACATTGCTCCCATGACAAAGTCCTCACTGAGCTCCTGTGTCCTGACAGTAAACGTGACCACTCAGAATTCACTGGCCCGGATTCACAAAGCTGTTGGCACAGCTAAGTTACTTCCAAATGTAAGGAACTCACCAAAGGTGACGCGTCAGTTAAAAACCTTTCTACCCCAGGATAGAGTAATGTTACCCGTGAGTAGATCACAAACTGAAGGTGGGCTGGATGCTGCAAAGCGTGGTTTGCACTCCTTTTGTCATCACCCACAAATGTGAGTTTCTGGGAATTCACACACTTCTCTCTGATCTCGTCCCGCCCTCTAGGTGGTCAGATATGTACTGCTGCCAACGGCAGAAGTAAATCCCTTTTCAAGTTTTGAAAGAGAACATTACGCCAGTGTTAGGGCAACTGGTTTCTCCATAGGGTAAAATAGTTTCACTGTGGGCAGAAAAATGATTGTGCTATCGCTTAAAGGTGCTGGCATTTTAGTAAGTTATGCCAGTAGAAATGCCAATGCTTACCTTAGCTATTAATTCAGATATCGTTTTCTCAACCCTTGAAACTGTGTGTAATCTGGAAAAGTTTTAGGAACTGGGAAAAGATAAATTCCCGCGCCCTGCAAGATTGTAGACCTGTGAGTGCATATTTACCGCCCACCATTTTTTGGTGTAACTTGGGGGGGCTGGAAGTGTACAAATAAAAACATTGGTTTGAAGTTTTTTGTTGTTTCAATTTTTCGTGCATTCTTGCTTTTCGAAAGAGAAACGGGAAATTTTAGTTGTTGCAATTTGACACACACTTTACACCTTCGGATTTGTCCACCAACGCCTCCTGGCTATGTATTGCTAGTAAGAAAACTTGCTGTACACGAGCAGGACTGTTCCAACGTATAACTGTGTCACACACACTAAAATAAAAGTGTTAAAAGAGCGTGTAAATGATATTCTTTTGGAACAGCATTGGAAAGATATCTTATCGCTCTTTTTATTTATTAATAAAAGTATCTATGTAGAGGGACTATGCATGTTCACTTGTTTTTGCATGCATTGGTTTGTGTGTAATTTTTCTTTATTTTTTTTACTCCTGTCGTCGAATAAATCCGCAATTAAACATCTGCGATCTAGTTGATACAGTACCATATAAAAAATCCAGAAATAAATGTAAAGAGTAAGATAATCTTGATAAATTCAAACCTGGTAGTAAGCATTGAAGCAAGCTTGCTATGTTGAATTCAGACCAGAGGCTAAGCTACGGTACATGCAAAGTCACTTTTAAATGGAAGTTTGAGGCCAAGTGCCACCGGCCCTTAGAGGGTAGCTGAGTGTGGCATGCAGGTCACAAGTGTGAATCACGCCAGGGTCCATTCATCCCTTCATCCACCCGAGCTCATTAACTAAAGCAGCTTTAAATTCGGTAATAGCGCCAAGAAACTGAAAATAAGAAATATGTTATGCTGCGAGACCATATTTGTTATAAAGTACGCATGATTATTGACAGTTCTGCAGATTTTTGGGCAAATTTGTTTACGGTATCACATTCCAAAATATATTAATAGGGATCTCATCTCAGTAGGAAGGTTTCCACGCATGCGCGATAGATAAAAGGAAGAAGTAGCCACGGCTCTAAAATGCCGCCTCAGTATACGTTGATTCACCCAAAGCCTGCTAAAATTGACTATCGTTCTTGAGCTATGAGTCTAGACAACCTCTTGGTGCTTCGCCCCTCTGCTGGCTGGAACTTGGTTTGCTCTTGGATCCAATATCATATGCCGGTCAATGACATACATGCAGAAATCATGAGAACGTTACGCCACCTTGAAATGATGCTGAACCAGACAGATAAGCCACATGAAGACCTTATGTGCTTTGTCTGCATAAACCCCAGGAATGACTAAGTTGTTTGAAGGCCAAAGCCAGTAGTTCTGGCTTTAATGTGTTAACAACATTTGTGCATGCATTTATTTGCATGTTATCTCAATATTGCTAAATCTCCAGATCTTGGCTAAGATTTTTTTTAAATATATATTTTTATTGTGGTATGAAATAGCAATTACAAGTAACATCTCAACTGTCCCCCCCCCCCCCCCCCCCACACCTCACCACATGAAGGAGCGGGCTACAGTGTCAGCCTTTAAATGTCTAATTAGGTCCAACAGCAACATAGTCCAGGTAACATCTGACAAACGTCTTATACATATGTAGCATTACAAGTAATATCAAATGGCAGTACACAGTTAAGGTTCCACCTCATCTAAGCTAAGTTTTTTAAATAGAAAGCTGAGGAAGCACAGTGGATAAGAGAGGTGAACACATGTGGGAAATTCATGTAAAGGCAAATAACTGGAAATAAGAATAAGCAGACATGGAAGGGCAGGTGGAAAGAAAACAGAGGTGGAAGAACAATGGGGAGGACAGATAGGGATGACAAAGACGTGAATCTTGACTAAAACCATTAATAAAAAGAAGCTGTTGCTGCAAAAAAGATAACATTATTAATTTTTGTATACAGTGCATGTATGAGATAAAGAATTCATCTTGTGGTGATTCACTGTACTTTTGAGATGTGTAATAGTCCCTCAAGCATTGCAATGCAAGCATTCCATGGGAGGCCGTATGATGCACCAAACATTCATCAATAAGACCTCCTTCTCGTTCCCAAAACAAGACACGTATTGAAACTTTAAAAGTGATGAAGGGTCTGCACCAAAAGTAGACTCCAAGAGATACATAAAGATTTAGGGTCTGATTTAGATATCAGCGGACTGGTTACTCCATCACAAATGTGACGGATATTCCGTCCACCGAATTACAAGGGCCATTGGAAATAATGCAATCATAATACAGCGGGCTGGATATCCGTCATGTTTGTGACGGAGTAACCCGTCCGCCGAACTCTAAATCCGGCCCGTAGATTCTTATTAACTGAACGATTGGAGAGATGCTCTGCAGGTACTTTGGCAGTCCACTATGAAATATCCCTGTACTAAGTAGTATTTTGGAGTGGGTGAGTAATTCTAGACTAGGAGTCTGGTTCTATGAGAATTGAAAAAAAGGCAGGAATGTAATATTGAAATAAGTTGCGAAAGAGACCGTAGTGAAGGGACCAAACTATCATGCCAGCAGTAGTGGTAGAGCCGTGCATGGCAACTGGTTTAAATTAAGCCTAAGACAAACATAAGGTAGCAGTACTTTTTGCAAACCAGTGGTAAAACATGGAGACTGTGCTAAGACTGCAAACCTAGAGCAGGAATGGAAATGGCGTACTAGTTATGTCTGTTATTTTCAATCTCTCTCCATGCCTATGTCTTCGAGCGGTAAATCCATTTTGCTTGATGCCTTTTCTGTATCGTTGCTTGAAACCACATTAGGAAGGTAAAACAAGAAGTCGGGTCATGAAAAAATGGACCAAGTCCATTGGTTCACCATTTTGTGTTTAGGGTTTTATCAATGAGTGCAAAGGGCAAGATGAGCCGAGTTACCTGCACTGTTAGAAGTCCTCCACTTGGACTTCAGGAGTAGGCCTCAGTGTATTTGTGAATTCCTCTGCTCACTTGCCGGAACCATTCTCTTGACTGGACCCGTTTCACAAACATAAGATATTCGAGTGAGTGCTTGATATGTATTAGGTGTCTGCGCCATCAGAAGTATCCAGAGATGTCGTTTCTATAAACTGTAGTTTGATCTGCCCGGCGCTCGGTTACAGTCCTTCATAGGCCTGTTGGTGATACTCAATACTCCTGGATTTGGGAAACGAGCTTATCTGATACCTTCTGAAAAAAGAGCCCTTGGTTTTCTCTGTTACCAGTTAAATAACTCAACACATCTGGTAGGACTGTGGGCTCATTGTCTTTCCAGCTCTTTGCGGCTCATATTGCTGCAATATTTCGTGTGTATCTGGTTACTACAGGCGGGAACACGATAAATAAATGGAATATATTTTAAAAGTCTTACAAATTTCCAGAACTGCATTACAAGGTAAAACGTTGTGTACAATCGCAACAGCATTCCAACAGCAAACTTCAAACTTGCATAATGTTTCAAATAAAAGTAAAAACCCAAAAATATTATTGAGAATTATCAGCGTGAGCGAATGAGAAGAGGATGTCTGTGCTGCCGTGAAATGAAGAACATCTGAGATGCTGAGACGTATCATGTGATTTAGGGCTGTATCCTTCAGCAGGAGGGCTTGGGTTACAATTATGATAAAGACTGAAATGCAATCCTTTAATTCAATCAGAACTCGGCAAAATTATAGGAAGGCAAGACAGGGGATCGGATGGCCCTGGAACGGCAGTATTAGGAAATTAAACATTTGAGAAACTAAAACTTTACAACCTGCTAAAGCGGATTGGCAGATATGATGTTCTATTCGGAGGTGGCTGCAGGAAGGTCCGAAAATGTCCATTAACCCACCACTCAGGTTTACGTTTTTGTCAAATAAACATGTACCCACCAGAATGAAAATGAAGTAGCTACAGCTCGAAAACTAAAGCTTCAGCAGCTGTTTCAGTCCTTATTTTTTAATAAAAACCAAAACAATAAATAAGTTCAGGGCCAAATGTTTTCGTAGAAGCCCGCCAACAGTGCTGTTCAATGCTTGGGTTGTAGAATACCACGGCTGCTTAGTCTTGATTCCACCTTGCGTCTCTTTCTTCCTGTCTCTTTATCTCACTTTTGCAAGTTCTTTTTTCGCCTCAGCTTTCAATGCCACTGTTTTGCTATCTTTCACATCTTCCTTCTTTCTTCCTTTTCTCCATTTTTTCCTTTCTTTCTCTTGCTTTATGTCAGCGTCTGATAAAAAAATAAAAATGTCCTGTCCCAAAAAATGAACACTGAGTTGTCTGGAAGTTACTCAGTGCACTTTTTCAAATAGTAAGTCCAGCCAGGCTGTGTCAGCTTCTTCTGTGCCTCCAGTACTGACAAATAAAAAAATTCCTAGCTATTGTAACAGAAAGTTTTCATTCTATTAAGGACACGAAGGCGAGGATTACGCGTTTTACTTTCTTCACTTTATTAAACAGCAGCCATTTTAAAGAAACACACAAAAAACTTCATTCCCATAACTCTTAGGGAAAAAGTCAACAGATCAACAACAGATAATGTCCAATCAGATGCCTTTAGCTAAACCAACCACAAAAGTAAGCGTCTTAGATTTAGCTGCATGGCTCTTCCCAGCACAAAACCGGTCTGGTCTGGATGGACCAGGCTGGTGATCACACACAGGAGTTTGGTGGCCAGAATCTTAGCTAGGATCTTGCTCTCCGTGTTTAGCAATGATGGCAGCCGATATTAGGAACAGGTGTCCATCAGCCACCCCTCCTTAGGTATCACTACTATTATTGCATAGTTGAGGTCCGGTGGCAGAGCACCCTTGTCATGTGTCACATCAAACAACTTGAGGAGGTGCAGATTAAGCCCCTGACGACTTCCACCGGTGACATTGCTTGTTCCGCCCCTCCAGCCTCTTCCACCATGAGGGCCACCTCCAGATCGACATGGTCTGTCTCGTCCAGTACCAGAACCAGGACCTCCCCAAGGAAGGCCTTAATGTCCTCCTCCGACCGAACCCGGCGCACTGTAGTAACTTGTGAATGCCCATGCTATCTCCATATCTGTCTGCGCTATGTCTCCCTCCTCCATCCACTCCTCCGCCACCCAGCGCAATGCCTCCTCTCTTCTCCCTAACCAGACCAGGAGTCGACCCGCCTTGTCTCCCATATCATACAATTTTCTCCGCCCCCCCAGATAGTGTTAAAAGTCAAAAGGTTTGCATGCTGGAGTTTCCAAGAAGGCTGTCTCTTTGAGATTAATTGTGAATAGAGTGGAACACTGGTCTCCTGGACACCTCTGCCTGTCCTGCCCGATGTTTTAAATAAAATCAAGAATAACCCGACCCAAACCATCCTAGTGACTCCGGACTAAGCAAGTAGAGTGTGGTAGCTGAAACTTTGGGGCTCGAGCATCTGTCCTCTGATCAGGCTACCGCTTCAGGAGGATCTCGTATCGCTGCGGCATTTCTAGGGACTGCATCGGAGCATATGCAATCTCCACCACCATACATGAAGTTTGAGCGATGGCAGTTGACTACATTCGATCTTCCTCCCAAGGTCGGGGATGTCATCTTTGCTACATGGCACCCTCTAAAAAGCGTGTCTGTGCCGGGCGTTAGGACAAGTTTGTAGCCTGGCATGGCACGCGGAATATCGACCTGTTACAGGTCAAGCTGTCAGATGTTTTGTTATTTGTTTTATCCGTGGCCCAGCAAGGACATGCTGTGGCTGCCTTTAAAGATTATTTGTAAGCCTTATATGTTTTTTTCATATTTACCGGACGGACAGTCCTTGCCCCAATCACCTGTTGTGATGAGGTTTCTAGCAGGTTCGACTTGTTTGTTTCCTTCCAAGCCCATTGTGATGCTACTGTGGGATCCTGATTTGACTCCCACTTTCCTCCTGTGCACGCCATTCAAGCTCATGCACAGCTGTCCATTACGTCTCCTGACTCTGACAACTGTGTTTCTAGCTGTGGTGACCTTGGCTTGTTGTGTCAACAAACTCCAAAATTTCTCTGTGCCTCCATCTTATACCACCGTTTTTCCAGACAAAGTGATACTACAGACCAAGCCCTCTCTGCCAAAAAATGTTACTGCTCTTCACGTTGGACAATCCATCACTTTTCTAATGTTTTTGCCACACCTCAACCCTTGAAAGAAGCAAGGCTTTATTGACTAAACCCTAAAGGAGTTTTGAATTTCTACAATGATTCCACCAAAGACCATCAGGTTTGTAGGTTTCTCTGGGGCAAAGAAAGGCAAAGCAGTGAAGAAAATTACTTTGTCAGGTGGATAGTCCTCTGCATCAAAACCTGCTATGCACTGGCCAAAAAACAGCCTCTGAAGGGTTGAGAGCCATTCCACCAGGGCTAAGGTTTTTACCGCTGTTCTGGCATTGCAGAATGTCTATCAGGCTGTTATATGGGCATCATTACGCACATTCACAAAGCACTACTGCCTTGACAATCACATTTCACAGGAAGGGCATTTTCTTGTTCAGTTCTGCAGGACCTGTTGATCTGATGCATTCCACAGACCCACCACCTTGGGAGGTACTGCTTTGGTATCTATTTGAAAGGTGAGGAATCTGTGGTTAGAAGTATCCCTCAGAAGATCAAACCACTTACCTTTGATAAGGCTCTTTCTGGTGCACACTCTGTCAAGTGGCAGATTCCTCTTTGCCCTCCCGCCACCCTGTTCTGTGGAATAGTCTCTTTTCTAATGTAAAAAGGTCCCAATTTCTGACTCTGCACAATGGAACCTCTTATTATTGTTAGACTCTGAGCATACCGCAGGAAGAGAGTCAGAAAAGCAACCCCTCGCTTATATGCGACTCCAGTCGTCACTTATGGGGTGGAACAATGTTGGCGCGTAGCCAAGCAGCATCCCCTACCGCAACGCATGAGCAATGCTGTTTAAATCTTCCAGACCCAGCCTGGCACCTTAGGATATTCGCAAGCTGAGGAATCTGCGTTCAGTAAGCACATCCACCTGAAAGAGCTTCACCAAAGGTAAGCTATTTATTCACCACATTAAAGGTAGACAAATGAGTGCATGATTAATTATGCACTGGTTAATTGCAGTTCAGCAGAGTGTCCACTTCCATGGAGAAGAGATGGTTCTTAGCCTTTTGATAACCACTGACATCCAGGATGGATGTAGAGAGATTAAGAGCCTGATGTACACAGAGTAGTCAAGGTGCCTGCACAGCAACTGCTTTGTGATCCGAAGGTTACTTTTTGTTTCAGTAGATGTAGTTCTCCTTTGGAGCACAACTTCTATTTACAGTAAGATTTGCAGAGTCTTAACCTTCTAACATGAATGTGACAGAGTTCTGTTTGCGAACCCTACTTGGTGGGACTGCAATGATGGAGGCGTGCAAGGGACAGAAGGCCAAGTGGCGGCTACAACTATAAAATACTACTTAGGATATTTACTGCTCCCTAGGGTGTGGCACTTCTCTCCCCATATCAACATCCTCGAGCAAAAAAAAAAAGGAAGGACTTCCTTTCTGCTGAGGTGAACATCAGCAACCAATTGAGCTGCTCTCAGTACGAGAGCTGTTCCAGGATTGGTGAGAACAGGCTAACCCATTTTGAGGCTGGGGGCCTGTGACCGCATTCTCCCTGCTGTTTCACAACCGTGGGCTTGCTTGGTGCCCACTGCACATGTCAGACTGGTCGTAGCAAACCAAGCTTCCAACTTGCCATGCACACTGCAGGGGCACGTGTAATCCTCCAATCGCAGGATTCAGCCCCGCCCCCTGCACTCAAATGGTGCTTCTAAGTAAAATGGCATTGACGTGCCATTTTACTTATTTGTGTGTGCCTGCAGCAGGGGGGGGGGGGGGCAACGCTCCTCCGCCCTCCAGGAGGAGCTGCCCCTGAGAAGACCTCTATCTTTGCATTCTAAATTACAAAATGACACTTTTTTTATTGCTGTCTTTCTCTTTCCCTTAAAGAGACATTGCCTACAATACAATAAAAAAGAATTGGTGTGATGCAAATGACATTTTGAGGGAGCATACTGCTGTCCGCTGAACCACCTGAGTGGCCACAGCCCAGCTTACAAAGAGGAAGTTATCCCTCACGGACAGCTTTCACTTTGCAAATTGATACCACCCTTTTGGGTGTTGGTATCCAATTAATGGTTGTGTTTTCTATTGATTGTTATTTTCAGTGGCGAGGAAATGGGGGCAAACATTTCATGCCTTCTTTTTTAAAGATTTGTAATGGGTTGTATTTTGTGATCTCAAAGTCTGTGGTTTTAGGAATAGCAGGCTTTGGGAATAGCAGGCTTTGGGAATAGCAGGCTTTGGGAATAGCTGGCTTTGGGAATAGCAGGCTTTGGGAATAGCAGGCTTTGGGAATAGCTGGCTTTGGGAATAGCAGGCTTTGGGAATAGCTGGCTTTGGGAGTAGCTGGCTTTGGGAATAGCAGGCTTTGGGAATAGCTGGCTTTGGGAGTAGCTGGCTTTGGGAATAGCTGACTTTGGGAATAGCAGGCTTTGGGAATAGCAGGCTTTGGGAATAGCAGGCTTTGGGAATAGCAGGCTTTGGGAATAGCTGGCTTTGGGAATAGCTGGCTTTGGGAATAGCTGGCTTTGTGACAACAACATCTATTAGTACGCCAGGCCATTAACGTGGAAGATCGGAGGTATCCTGTCTTGACCCAGCAAAGGGAAGACTGTGGAACATGAAGGGCAGTATGTGAAAAATAACTATAGAAATAAATTGTGCAGATATTTCTACATAAAGACATGTACATGTTTGAAATATATGCATCAACACATGGATTGACATAAGTACACCTGTAAAGGCAGAAGGCCAACAAGGACACGTGACCAAATCAGACTAAATGTGAAGAAAAATGTTTTTTTTAACTGAGTGCATCAAATAAGTTAGTGTATAATGTAGGCAAGCTATCCCTTTAGAACTGTGGAAAATCTGCAAACTTTCTTTCCAAATAATATGGCTGAGACATTGATTGATCTTTCTTGGCGATCAAGTGGCTTTCCCTCGAGGGATGTTACTCAGGTGTTTTAATAATATGGAAAAAGACCTGTAACAGTAGCAGATTTTAAAATGCATTTGTGGCATTTGATGCCTTTACTGGACATAGATTGTGCTCCGTCAGATTATTGTAATGACCGCGGCATTGTCACCACTTGTAGTTGCAGTTTCTCGAGGTAGCCCTCCTCAAGTCTCTGATTAAGGGTACAGAAGGTTCTAGATGCTGTGGCCGTGATGTACTCCTTGCGTTGGCCATGGACTTCCAAGCAGCAGTGGGACAGGCTCACAGAGCTTCTGCAGGGCCTTCTGGCTTGTTTCCAGTCAGGGAGAAGGCGGCAGCATCCAGCTCCACACTCTGTAGTGGCCAACATCACCAAGTTCCACTCAGATCCTGGTCCGAAAAGTGGTCAACCGGCTGTAGGGACATTGTAGCTCATATTTCAAATTTCAGGTAACTGCGAAGATGTCATTGATAATCCCAGTCAGTGCATCCTCCACATTGAAAGGTTCCAGCCGGTCAAGCTACAGCACAGATTCCATCCTCAGTGAGCATTCTTGGATGGTCATCTCCCTAGAATGCAGTGAGGAGCCTTTACCCATGTGAAAAAGCCCACATCCACCATCCTTGGGCCATTGATATTACCCTCGAGACTGTCTTCAGGAACAAAGAACCAAGGTGGAAGATGTGGGGATGAGAATACAGTCAGTGTTCAGCATCCATTCTCCATCTTGCAACCTATGTTCTTAAAAAAAAATGATTGGTGTGAATGGATATTAGACTTAAATTCTTGTTTGTCCAAGCAGACCTCACATCCATCTACTCCGAATGGTTGCAGAAACAGAGCCTTCCCACACTAATATCCATTAAGGCAAGAAACTTCTTTCAGACGACTGGAGAGGGTCCGAGCCATCCTAAAAATTCTTGGAGTTAGAAAGTTGTTTGCAAACCAGAGTAAAGCCCATGCAGTGGTGCCATGTTCAATGGACTGGGTGAGAAGAGCAGCATGATTGACTATGTCAAAGGCTGCTGTTAAATCCAAAAAGATCAACGCAGTAAGAATGCCGGCATCAGCAGCATGGTCAAGCTCTAAGACAGTGGTAAGTTTAGTGCGATAACATGCATGAAAACTCATCTGAGAGAAATGCAAGAGTCTGTTATTATCCGCAAAGCTAGAAAGTTGTTAATGTATCACTTCTCCAATAACGTACCAAGGGAAAGCAATTGAGAGATGGGTCTGTAATTAGACACGTTCTCAGGGTTCAAAGAAGGTTTTTTTAATAGGGGATTTCAAGTGCCTTTTTTTTAAATATCTGGATTGCAGCCTTTACAGAGGGAAGAATTGATCATAGCTTTGACCCAGCTTGCGTCTAGCATAAGATATTCCTTATGCAGGAGAACTAGGACATGGTACAGAGGAGAACCAGAAGGTTTACGTTGAGCTAACAACAGGCTAAATTCCTTGTCATTCAGAGTGGAAAATGCAATTTGAGTGGCATGATTAGAAAGAGGGATAGAAAAATCTGTGGATAGTTGGAGAGAGGGATCCAGAGATGACTGAGTATCATCGATTTTCTTTATGAAACCGTCTGTAATTAAATTGTATTTTAGGTTAGAATTTATAGTCTCCTTCTGAGAAGATGTTCTCATGGAGGTGCTTGATGATAGATAAAA
This sequence comes from Triturus cristatus, assembly GCF_964204655.1. Lineage (NCBI taxonomy): Eukaryota > Metazoa > Chordata > Amphibia > Caudata > Salamandridae > Triturus > Triturus cristatus. The sequence goes on from NC_140589.1 coordinate 720,041,033, forward strand.
AGGTTTTTTCGGAGTTAGCTGCATTTGAATTAAATCGTTTTAGAATAGAAAACAGAATTATCTTTCTGGATAGGATGTTTGTAATCACTGCTCAGTTTACACCATTCACCCTTGGTACTAGGTTTGTAGCCCCGCAGCCAGTGGCGTTCACTCGCACAAAGCGACAACTTCAGAGCTTTTATCTCTAGTACATACCAGCCATTAGATGGAATCTTTTTCTTGGTAATCAGCTTAATTGGTTGAATCAGCTGAAATAAGATGTCTGTGGAGGATTAAAGCAGAGTGTGGTATTGGAGCACCTGGACCAAAGAAAAAAGGGCTGCATCTGGCTTTGCTGAATGAAATGAAGGTATAAGGTTATTTAACTCCTTTCCCAACACCCTTTTCCAGTTTCTTCGCTCCGTAAGGCAGATCTCTAGGAGTTCAAGGCCCAGAACTTTTGAGTTCCCCAAGCCCAGTTTGAGGACAAGATCAAACCATCTGTGCTTCAGAAAAATGCTAAAAACTAAGGGTCTGATTTAGAGTTAGACTGACTATTATTTACTATGTCAGGGCAATGGAGTAAAGTATACCGTCACCCTAAAGGGAGTGCCAGATTTTGAGATGTCCACCAGGCCAGTGGGCATCATTTGCATTCACAGGAACTATCATCACTGTGGTTTAGATAGATGCATTGGAAATTAGACAAACCGCTCAGTCAGAAAGATGGTGCCATGCGGCAAACTTTCAATTTTTTTTTATTTTAAGAAGAAAATCTCAAAGTGGGATTTTCTTTTTGAAACTTAAAAAAACAATGACTCCCTTACTGTGGGAGTTTTCTCCCATGGCGTGGTGTCATTTTACAGTTGTCACTGTTCCTGGCGAAGAAGGACAGTGAAAACTGGCCATTTGTCAGCCATTCTAAATAGGGTGGACAGACAAATGGCCAAACCTCCCACTGTCCTTATTCTGTCCTTACTCTGCGGGCTGTCTGAGGCGTATGTTGGTGGTGGACACGGAGTAGTCTCCTCCATCGACATATGAAGATCAACTTGACTCTAAATGAGGCAGACGGACCTCCAGTTTGATGGAGATGGAGTACCCTCTACACTAAACTATAAATAAGGCCTAAAGTTATTATAACTGCCCTTTAAATACTTGATAGGCGCCATGCCTCATATTCAGACAGACTCCTACTACCCTAGATTTAATTTGAGGTACCAAGCTGTGAAGTAGCTATGAGGTGATGTGCAGTGCTTTATGAAACTCGTGACCAAATAAATTACAATAAAGTTTGATAGAGGTGTGTTTATTAAGATATATATATATACACAGATTAATATGTATAGTCTTGGCAATATACACTTAATCAGCCACCTCCCACCTGTTCTTTCAGGAAACCACTGATCAGTTAATTGCGCCTCTTAATATTGAGCATTATGGTGCACACACACAATTTTGTGGGCAATGGTTTAATTTATTTTCCTTTATATTGCAGGTTGTGGAGCTTGTATCGAGCGCAATCGGTGATTTGGTGCAAGGCATATATTATGAAAACTCAAATTTATCAGAGGTAAAAAAATCTGAAATATGTTCACTGAAAAATGCAAATATTTACAATGATATAAGTAATATAAAACCATATAGCGCAATGTAAAAGAATCACAAGGCTTTCTATGCATTCACTTTTCCATGTACCACGCTGAGAAACAGCTGTGCTGAATGTATGCTGATGTTGACTTTCCAGGTGATGGCCTTTCTGGCAGGCTGGCCAACCTAGAGGAGAATTGTGATGCACTGAGAGCAAAATGGTTGTTAATAACCTCAAAGTGGCATCCTCCATGGATGCACAGGCTGAAACAAACGTGTGCCATCTTGGGAGAGTAAGATGATAAGAGAGCATGTAGACAACATCATGGAATATAGAACAGGAGAATTAGGAACATTCCGGGCTGTTTATTTTTTTTCAGTACCGTCTTCGAGTTTTCTCCTGCTTAAGCTTGAGCCCTGGTTCTTCCAACACTCCCCTGGAATCATATGCTTAGTTCTGATGGGTATCCACACTTGGGGCCTGATTAAGAGTTTTGGGGGTGCGGGCAGCAAGCCACCGCCACACTGCCGCTCGCCAGATTACAAGTTTTTGTGGTCTGGTGGGCAGAGGGCGTGGCGGTCCCACGGCAGGGCTGTGCAAAAGGCTCATTGTGAGCCTGAAACAGCACCGCCGCCGCCGCCAGTGCACGTTCCTGCACAGGGAGAAATGCACCATGACATGCATTTCTTGCTGTGCAGGAACTGAGGGTGCAAAAATACAGGGGTCTTTCATCTCCGTGCACAGGGGCGAGAGGGGGCCCTGTAGGGTCCCCTTTCTTTCCTCACTGCCAGCCTTTTCATGGAGGATGATTCTCCATGACACCGCTTGCGGTGAGGAAAGTCGTGATATGGTTGGTTGTGCCTCAGGACACAACCAAGCATATTTTGACTTTCAGACCGCTGCGCCGCTGCCTGGGAACGGCGGTTCCCTGGCGGCTGCGGCAGTGCAATGGCAGTCCGACCGGCCAACTCGTAATGTTGGAGTTGGACTGCTGTGAATCTGGCGGTCCTTGGACCGCCAGACTCGTAACTGAGCCCATAATGTGTTCCCCTGGCTAATGCATTTCCATACTTTCCATACCTCATAAGCAGTTACCATGTATACTAAGTAAAACATAGGAACCTCCTTACTAGACAAAGGTTTAGTGGAGCGGCCAAAGCCCTGCTCACCTCAGGATTTATTCTTTTACAACCACGTTGTTGTTTCAAGTAGGGCCTATGTTTTTCAAGGCTTTGTATGTGTGCCTGAGCAGTTTTGTGCACTGGGACCCCCATGGACTACCTTAAGGAATGACCACTCTGCCCGAAAATGCCACGTGCCGCGAGTCCGTATTTGGACCCTTTGTTGGTTTTGGAAGGAAGCCTGACTTCATCAGTACAAGCGTACATGTGAAATGTAGACTTTTTATTGCATGAAATATCAATGGCTCTCCCACTTTGATTTTTCAGTCATGAAGGAGAGGGACGCAGATAGATGAATTGATTATGTTAGTGACATTACTGGGTTTTTTCTATTTGCTCTCTCTTCTCCAATTCCGATTTTGCTGTAAACTTATTATAAAATGTGATAAACAAGTGAATCTCAATATATCAAACGAGAAGACCGTTGCTGGCCGCCTTTCGTTTGTTGCACATCTTATTTTCTGCTTTCGAGGAGTTTCACAAAGACCATTCTTTATAATGAAATCAAACTTCAATCCTGGAAACTGTCTCTGAAAAACTAATTAAATATCACAAAAAGCTATATGCAAAGAGATTCTCCCTGTGAAGCCACACAATTAAAGCGCTTCTTTTAATTTAGAATGCCTTATCATTCAATCAAGCACATTAATTGCAGCAGTTCATTCATAGGCATTACCTGCTAATATAAATGGAAAGCAGTTGTTCCACATTTTATTCATTTGAAGATCAAATTCATTCAGATCGGCCCATGTTGTGAAACAAAGCGAGAGCACGCGCATGGAATAAATGAGTCATTTTAATTCATCATATGTATAAAGTGTGTATTAAGTATCCTCTCATTAGTAGGGTTTAAAGAAAGACATAAAGCATTACTGCCGACCAGATAATTGCATCACATCTCCCAGTACAATCCGCAATCATGGAAATATATATTTTATATAGTATGAAATGTGCAACTCGTTTTATTAAATGTAGAGTGGTTCGAATACCTGAAAATGACTATACTGTGGTGGGGATGGCATAATAAATCATTGTGAGTTTAGTGGGAACTTTCGTTGTAGGGCTACTTTGTACTGGTGAGGCAGGCACATTTTTATCACAGTAGCACAAAGATGGCTTCCTCTAGGATCCAGGTCTTGCTTCATGAGCCTTCCATCAGTATTTTACAACTTCTAGTGGTGGGCAAACTGGTACGCCTGTGGGCAAACATAAGAGTTGGCATGGTTCACTTTGTGTTTGCAAGTGTGTTGTATTAGCCAAATGGAAATTAATAATAATGTATTGATGAGATACTTAAATATAGTCTTGGTGGAAAGAAGGACACATTTCAATCCAGGGTTAATAAAATGAATACAATTGAGGTGGATAATAATTTACATCTGCTGTGGGATAAAAATTTACATCTGCTGTGAACGCCTATAGACCAAACAGATGATAGAATGTGCTAATTGAACTAATCATTTTTATAGTTCTCATTAATCCATGCTCCTATAGTTCCCTGTTCTTTACCCTTCCAAGGGCGCCTTCTTTCTTCAAGGGGAGATCCTAAGAAAACAAAAACATACATTTCTCTTTACTCAGTGTCAGCTGGTAATCTTTGAAAGTGGTGAGAGTAATGCTTGCTAGAAGTTCATTTGTTTTTTTCTAAATTTGCCTTGAGAGTTACCCACATGTTAAGAATTACCTTCATTTTGCCAATGCCAGCATTTTGTTACGGGTACCCCCTTATACCAAGAATTACATAAAATATTCCAGCGCCAGAATTTTAACATTGATATTGCTCAGCAACTATGGGTGGGCCCATATGTCAGAAATTACCTCCAATATTTCAAAACCAGCATTTTATAATGGTTTGCTTTCCCCAGCCTGCCCCTCGGCCCCAACATGCCATGGCTGTCCTCGCTGAGGCAAAGAATTACCTTGAGTATGCCAGCACCAGTATTTTGCCAAAGGTGTTCCCTTAAGACAAGTACTACTTCCAGTACTTCAGAGTCTGAACTTTGCCATGGATGTCCTCCCTCATGCCAAGAATGGCCTCCAATATGCAAGTCCCCGCATTTTTCCACAAACCCCCATGCCAAGCATTACTTCTAGTATGTCAGGGCCTGTCTTTTGCCATTGGTGCTCTTCCTCATGCCAAGAATTATCTCCAATATTCCAGCTTCGGCACGTTGGGTGCCGCTGTAAGCCGAGAATTATATTGAGTATGACATGCTCAGTGGCAGACTCGCAATCAATCCTAAAACACTCAAACAAACATACTTCTTACTCACTCAACACTCTCTCACTTATACCCACTTGCTCTCAGTTTCACTGTCTTTCCCTTCACTAACTTTAGATCACACTCTCACTCATTTTCACTCGCTGTTCTTGCAGACAAACATACTCACTGGTTCTCACTCTCACTTACAAACACACTTACACTCAGTCATTCTTTCACTCTCACTGACTCTGGGCCTGGTGCAAATGCACCTACTGCATGATTGATAGCTACACCCTGACTCACTTTCACAACCTCTCACAATCTCTAATCACTCACTTCTTCTAACACACTCACACTCCTTCACTCACCGTCGCACTCACACTTATTCATACTCTCGCAAACCCAGATTCCCACTCACTTTATCTCTCATTGACTCTCTCAAACACATTCACACACAATCACTCTATCACTCATAAACATGCACAAAGATTTTTTTTTTACTTACTTACTTTGCTTCCTTTGCTGGCATTTCGGAGGCTCCTTGGCAGCAGCAGAGCAAGCCTCTGGCTCTGGACATTAGAACCATTAAGCCATGGTTCCCGGCGAGCTGCCAGAGAGAGCAGCAAGGCCAGGTTTAAAAAGGAAAACATCCACCTCAATCCTACTCCTAGATTCTTGATAGGACTGGAAGCAAGGCCCTACAGGAAGCTGGGACAGTGCTGGGGCTCCTGCCCCTGCTGATCTCTGTGACTTTTCATTGGACTCAGGGATGCACTGATGTGCACCCTGACAGCCACAATTTAGTAGATATACTGTGCTGCCTGAGACATGCACGGTATATCTGCTAAATAAAATAGATTGTGCCTGTCTATGTGAAGCGATCATAGTTGAACTACACCCCTCAGGCATGCGCAATCCAGACAGTAACCTACAGGGTCTTGTGTTTCTAAACAACACTCTGTAGCTGGATCCTGCCTCACCCCCCCACCCCCCCAGGCTGCTTCCTCCTGTCATCATGACCCATGGAGACAAGGCCGAGAGAGCTGACCTGCACACTTGTATTGTTCATGAAAACATGAAAGTCATATTTTCACACTGCTCAGTTAAATCATTAGCAATAGAGACAAGGGGTAGTAAGTAGCGCCTCACAGGAGGCAGGGCTACACCCTGAAGCCGTTGACAAGGAGCCGCCAGGGCTTGCTGGTGTTCAAACTTGGGAACTACAGGTTACACGCTGACGTCAGCAGCAAGAGCTTTATCATTGTGACTGCAATTCCGCCATCTTGTATTTATGCATGGGACATTTCTGTAGCGCGAACATGGCCAAAAGGCAGCAGTGCACTGTACAGGGCCAAAGACAAGCATTAAGTCAACAAGGGATAGGAGAGATTACTGTTCATGCACTGTAAAGTAGTGTTCTTTAACGGGGTCCATCTTGTAACTCTGACTCAATTACAGTAATAAGGTTCACCACAGTTTGTTATGTAGGACCCCCTCTGGTTCACATCCACCCCCTGTACATTCCAGCTATCTTCAACCCTTACGCATAAGGTACCTTTCCTTAACCGTCTGTGTGTGGGATTCCTTTTTTGTTAGATGGTCTGTCCAGTGAAAAGAAAACCTATATTTCTCTTTACTCTTTCTTACATAACCAACAACCACCAACAATAAGGATTCAAGGAAAATTAAATGATCTTGTTTGATGATTCTCTCTCACAGGATGTCTATGTGATGTAAACCAGGTTTGAAAGTTCATCACGCGGATTTTGGAGGCTGAATCCAATGCTGCCAATGTATGCCCTGCAATCAACCTCATTGGTTGCATGTCAGTCAGTCCAAACATCACTTCTAGACAAGAACGGCATGAGAAGTTATGTGGACAAACCGTTGCAGTTGAATGAAGAGTAAAGTTCTCTGCATTGTGCTCCGTGTTGGTGGAGTGAAAGCCTGGGAGATTCTTATATGTCCACTTCTGGATGGAAAGAACCACACACCACTTGTCAATATCTTTCATTCCTCCCAGTAAGCGACTTCAGAATTGCTGTTGAAGAATTATCACATACGGACCATGGTAACGCCCTGCTCCATTGTCTCCCAGGCTCCACACTTGCCCACATTAAAGGCTTCCTACATGTTGCAGTTCGCCACATCAAAGGCCTGAATATATATATGACCATATCACCCCCTGCCCCTGAAGGAACTCCACTGACTTCTGTTGCTGTCTTGCACAATCTTAAAAAATCTGCGGCATTATCTACGAAGCCATCACTGGCATCTCTGCCGCCCCAGCACAAAGAACAGTGATACAGGCACTGATCCTCTCCCAACTGGATTACGGCAACATTCTATATCTAGGTACTACCAAGGGTGCCATCAATCGACTGCAGCTAGTCCAAAATGCACCCCCAGCACTCCTTTTAAAGACACCAAAGTTCACCTCTACAGCTAAGCTTTTGCATGAACCCCACTGGTTGCCAGTGGAAAGAAGAATTTATTTAAAACTACGCTCTATGCACAAACTACGATCAGACACTGGCCCTAAGTGTCTCAGACACTAGGTCTCGCCCTATCAACCACATCACTCCTTACGATCTACCAACGCCAACCTTTCTTCAGTTCCTAGAGTTAACAGAACACGTCTAAGAGGCCTCGCATTCTCCTTCTTGAGACCCAAACTATGGAACACAGTGCCACAATCATTGAGATCCTGTCAATCATCTTTCGAAAACAATTGAAAACCTGGCTGTTTGAGTAAACCAACCCATCAGTTTAATAACGTACATTGTGAAGGCCTAGCACCAGGAAACGCATGTGGGTAACTGCGCGCTCTACAAAACTTCATTAAGAGTAAATATTCATAATCTCTGCCTTTCTGACTGGCAAGCTTACCACCTTTTGTGGTTGTCAGCACCCCTGCAGCCAGAAAACCATCAGGTTGGAAACAAAGAAGTTAAATTAAAAACAAGCCAACAGGCCTCCTCCATTTAGGTACCCTATATTTGGAACAACATCCCTGTTTCCATCAGTATCCCCCCAACCATACTCCTATTTAGAAAAGAGCTGAAGAGACACCTCTTTACTGCATCACAAAGAAGTAACAATTCATGTCAACTCTCAGAACCAAGCTTTCCCTTGACTGTCCTTTTGACTTCTTCTTCCCTTTCTCCTTGTACAGTGCTCTGCAGAATTTTGGCTAGGTTTGCACAACACAAATATCAAATGTTTACTTCCATACATACTCTTTCTTTTTCTTCCGGGGCACTGTATGCAAACACATTTGTTATTGTTGCTTGCCACTTGTTCAGCGCACAGTCTACCCTCAGTGTGGCAAGACACCTTTTATTTTGTATTCCAGAGTGTTACTTTCTAGATGTTTCCATCACAGACTGAAATTCAAATCATTTTTCGATATGCTGACTAGCATCTCATCACGTGTCACACACTTGGGGCTAAACTCGTGCACCCCAAACTACTCTGGTTAGGCCCCCGACGGTTTTTAGGTGGGTAAGAAGTGAGACAGAAACTTTAGCACATGCAATACTGCTTTGTCAAATAATCTATAGTCTGGTTAATTTAATAGGAAAGCATTCAGGGAACAAATCAACATTTGGATGTTTGGATTCGACGAGTTCTATAATCTTGGATCACATCATCTTCACAGATGAAATCTTGATTTTTTCAGGCGTGTGGTGTTTGAAGTCCTAGATAGAGAGAACTTATTTTAGTTCAGTTTGTCTTCAAAGGGGGAGCACTCAGGCTCACTGATCACATTGTCAGGGCAAACCACATTTAACTTGAATTACAGAGGGAAGGAAGCAGGTATCTTCCCATTCTATGTACATGAGAGTTACTTCCAGTCAGATACTAGTGTGCACTCTTCTGTAAGGGCCATGATCTTGACTAGTGTTGTAAGATTTGGCCCGAGTATGGATACTTGCCTCTTTTGATGCTTCCAGAATTTGGTGTCGGTCCTGAATCCTGATATTACCGTACCCTGCTACTTTCCATCCTGACAAGGGGGGAATCACTTTGCAGGAGTTGTAGGAGGGTTCTCTTTATGTGGAAAAACATGTTGGTGAATTAATAAGTAAAATAGCATTTTATCAGTTTTTGTACACTATTACAGGCCATCATTCCATAAACATCTAAGGGCCTCATTTGGATGTCGGTCGGAAAGTGTCCGACTGCAGATCTGAGGCTTTCCGGCCGATATCTAAGGTTTAAAGTCCGACTGCCCCGTTACGAATGTGAGAAGTTGGCCTGGTATATGTTGTCCACTAGTTAAAGTGGGAACCTTGCACCAGGCCAAACGACCCTTATGGTGATTAGGTTAAAGATAACCTTTATGAAAGCTATCCTAGTGGTAGCTATGGAGAGCAGCCTTCAAGTAGCATTATTATTTCCTGTAGGGTCCCGCAGACCCCTTTCTTTCTCCTTTTTTTGTGTATGTATATTTGTCAGGTACAACCTCATGTTATCAGATCTTCCAAACTTTTTAGCAATACGAAGTACTAATAGGGAGTAGGCTTTCCATCAGCCCCCTTCTTCCATTCATTGTGTTTTTCATGGTTTACTACTTCTCGAATGGGCTGTTCATCAATATCACGGCATTTTGATGGTGGTTATGTTGTCCCATTTGTGTTACCATGATGTGTTGGTGGTAGGGCCCTCAAATTGCCTTTTTGTTAGAATGCAGATATGAAACTTAGCTTTGGACCCTCTGAGTGTTCTTAGATATATTTGCTAACTCAATGACATTTTATTTGCGGATGTGTGGCTTTTTTGTTTAGGAAGTACTTGCTATTTGGATGCCTCAGCATTTCATTGAAACAATTTGCTATTCGCTAACTGCCCTATGTTTTGTTTCACTTTGCTGCCATGAAAACATTTGATTTATGGATTTGTGTTCACTAGGTCAAGATGTATGTGCATTTAGGCTGTCATTACGATGCACCAAAAGTATTTTATGGCTAAACGTTTTATAAAATCAATTGATACAATTTTGAAAAAAACGAAAAAAAGATGCAGCAAAAGTACTGGACCTTTGTCAAAAGTTTCTACTATGCAGTATTTTAACACTTACAATAGAAACGTCATCTGCTGACTCCGTTTCGTTATACTCCTGCTTGAAAGTACATCTCAACACTGCGAATGAAGTCTGTTCCAGTAGCAATGCTCGCAGCTTCCATGTTGATCTACCCCAAGGTTTTGCTTCTTTATGGGAACTCCGTTGTTGGATATCTCACACAGTCACCCAAGTATCACTACACACTTCCCTAACAAAAAACAGATCTACTGGCTTTGTCAGTCCTTCTTTTCCTATGTTTCTTCTATGACCTTTTCGCTAGAGCGATACAGGTTCCTTCAGATCCTTCTAAATTGAGGGTGATAGGTAGATAACACCATGGCAAGCCTATAGGCATACCTACAAGCCTTGTATGCCAGTACGTGCCTTAATTGGCTTGAGCTGAACGACGATGAACTAGTAATCTGTGCTCCATATGAACCAGTAATTTCTGACCATCTTCTATAAGAACTGCCCCACTTGCAATGTCAGTGTGACTTATCCATGGATCCAGAGATCAGTGCAGTTTATCTGCAAATCTGCACTCTGAAAAGACTGCATTCTTATTTGTTTCCTCACAAAGTGTCAATAGTTAATGTGTTTGTCTGTAAGAAAATCTATTTGGGATGTTCAAAATCCCTGTTTCAAAGACTACAATTCTTTCGTAATTCTGCGGCTCGTACCCTACTGAAATTGAAGAGGAGCGATTATATCAGTGTTGCACCGCTGGCTTTGAATTGGCTACAAGTTCAGCAGTGGTTAAAGCGGAGCACTACCTAATCAAGTGGATTATCTTTTTTACTATGTACTGCTCAACTCAGCAACTTTGCTCTTGTGAAAGATCGCACAAATTAGCTCCAAACACAAGGACAATTTCCCGCAGCAAACGAACCATTTCCACTTAAGCAGCAACAATGTGCAATATATTTTGATAGATTTGTGAAAACAATCCATAGTTTAGAATAAAACTCAAAACTGGCTCTACCTGCACTATAGTAATGGATCTTTCTACCCAAATATCTTGCCTCACACTGTACCTACCATTGCAAGGCTCTATGATAAAACAGGAGACCGGGGTCCGGACAGCTAGCTGCCGTAGTTCATGTATACCAGTATATCTGATCATCTAAGGAAGAACCTTAGTCACTAGCTGCATGTATAATAAAATTAACTTAAGGCTTATGTGGGCATTAAAAATCCTTTAATGTCTGGTGGAAACGCTACTGAAGAAGTAAAGTCCACAGGCTGACTTTGCTCCACTAAGGGATATTATAGTGGAGGGAATTCAGCTGATGGATTATTCTCCATATTTAGGGTTTCCTCCTGAAATTGAAGGATTTTCATTTCTATCCTTACTTTACATGAGCCCATGGTTCATATTTATAAGTGATGTGCCCATAAAGAGGGTGATACAAGGATAGCCATCCAGCATAAGAACCATTATGTTGTTTTATTATTAAGATAGAAACCAGCAACCAGCAAACGTTTTTCCTGTATTATCACTTAACAAGAGTACACACACAAAAAACATGGTGCCTGTTCTTCTTCACGAAGGATTTGTAAAGTATATTTCTTCCCAATTTACTCCGTGATATAGGTTGAATTGTTTTTTAATCCTATAAATAGTGCCCCATTCATTTAGCTGTTTTGGGTTCCTCAACACCAATAGAGTAATACATTGCATCCTTTCTACCATTTCTGTGATGACTGAGAGAAGTCATTCACTGTAGTGCCTCTCTTAAGAGATTGATGAGATAAAACCATGGAATCGCCGTAAAATACAATTAAATGTCACTGATAAGAAAGGGGTACCAATACTCCTAGGGACCTAATATCCCTCAGCGTGTCTAAAACCCCTGAACCTAATATAAATACTCTAAAAAAAAAAAATACTATAGGCCCAGGCAAATTCGTAATACATGAAAACTCAATTGCTCACAGCTTTCAGCAACTTGACTTGCCTCAATCATATTCAGAATGAGATGGTGGGCGCCTACCTAAAACTCAACCTGACCTAGACAGATTTCCCCCTGTTTACCAACAGCAGCAAAGAACTCCAAATTGAAGCCTGACTCCCTGAGTGGCTTCATCCCTCAGCTAAAAAGGGAATCCCTTGGTACTCACCTCTCTTTGAAAGAGCTTGCAGCCCAGGAAACCAAGACAGCTCGGTACCGGCACTCTCCTGAAAAAATAAATATCTTTCCTCCCTGAAACAGACTTTCTTTTGTTCTCTCACACCTGTTAGAAGGCAACACCCTGCACTGCAGTCCCCTTACTGAATCCTACCCGCTGACCATGTCTAATCAAAAGCCTAAGGAAGTTGAACCATTTTATGCTAACCCTAAAGGAACTACAGTGACTCCGCAACTGCCTCACATACAAGGACACCAGAAGCCGCACTGGTGGAAACTGGCAGAGGAAATAAACCCTTCAGCAGACAGCATCACACTAAATCCAAGGCGTTGCCAGGGAGGAAAGAATAAAATGGGTGAATGTGAAAAAAAGAGTGGCCTTCTCCATCTACATTCCCAAGATTTATAACAACATCCCAGCAAAATTAAGTGTCTCAGTTATACTGCAATTCATATGAGATAGGGATACCCACCTTTTCTTGAAGCGCTAAATCTCTAAAAGGATAAGAACCACTACCTACGAATCGCTCCTACATTGAAAATAATTTTGAATAATATTCCTGGGCTTCTGACCATGTTTAGCGCTCTGTTACGCTCTTGCTGCCTACTCGCTATATAAATGCATACTTTCATCCTGCACATTTTCTTTCCTTCTTCAGTCCTACATCAGTGCCATGAGGACTCCAGGTGCTGCATTACAGATACGGGGGCGCGGTTCCACTCTGCACCATGGTGCATCCTTAAGTGTGTGCGCTAGGTGCGGACCAGGACAGTTTGCCCTATTGCAGCAAGCACGCTGTTCCCACTGCAGATACAACGCACTCCTCCATTGTGAATTGTGCATCATTGGAAGGCGGATTGTTTGTTTAAAGCTGCTAGTCTGCCTTTCGCTCCAGGCGTGGCCCGGCTTCACTTTTAAGGGGGGGTAGTGATTCCCTGCAAACGGGTATTGTGAGTGACTGCACCCGCCTACAGGGGAATGCCTGTGTAATCCCTGGATCCCCATGCATTCCTCCCCAGGGGTACAATGGGGTGGGTGGACACACTTACTGTGCACCACTTCTATGTGGTGCACATTCAACACAAATTAAGGTTCACCGCCATGGGATTGTGATAGTGCACATTTAGCGACAGAGCAGTCCACATAACAGAAGGGGATACACATGCATCTGCTGTTCCTTCTGTAATATCAAAGTGCAACACATGGGCACACCACCCAGGATACTTTGTATAATATGGCCCCTGATAGTTCATCTGAGATTCTGTGATCCCAGAGTACATCTCTTGTACAGTCCTTGGGAAGTAATCAAGGCAGGCTCAGCCACTCCTCGCCATGAATATGGAACCCAAGGCCCTTTGCGGGGAGTACCATGAGAGGTTCTTTGGCAGCTTTTTAAACTAACTGAACTCTGTGATCATCATCATCATGTTGTTAGACCTCTGAGAATACTTGACAAAGCTACAGATTCAAGCAACTCCTATTTATTCTCTATTTTCCAAATGCCACCCTTGAACAAACAGATTCCCTTTATGTGACATCCACTGTGACATCACAGGTCCCTTAAGCCTGTATGCCATACACACCTGATTAGGTCATCTAAATACATAGGCACAGACCCAAAAACACCAAGGACAAAAGTTGTCCCTTGAACATAACCAATCTGAAACTTCATTCCAGACAAAATACTGAACATGCTGAGTGAATTCTTCTGTCGGCAGCTAGGCACTACCTACACTCCTAGAAATGCCATTCAATCACACAACATTATTTGAAAATATTTAGGGTGCCAGGTTAGGCTTTGACAGTCTCCACCTTCAGTTTGTTCACTAATTCTATAGAACTAAGAAACCCCTGAGTGTATGCTGCAGCAAGAAGCCCTCCAGGTGTATGATGCGCTCTATAAACCCCACAAACATAAACTTCTAATTTGGACATTTTGCAGTTACGTCAGTTGCTACTCTTGAGTGTCTCGTACCACGCTGAAGTCCCTAGTCACAGAGACACGGTGCAGTAGAAGCAGAATATGGAGATTTTCCATGACAACATCTGCGAAAATGCCCTTTTGCGACCAAGTTGGATGTGATAGGGGAGCATGGCTCCTAAAGAAAGTTGGTGCAGCACTGTGTGACCTTGGGAAGAAACCCAAGATGTTGGTAAACAGATACCTTGCAAGTCTGCTTGCTTGTGTGCACTACGCTTACACAGCACGCTGAAGTTGAACAAAAATGTGCCTCATGTCTTTGGTTGAGTCTGAAAGTGTTCATTGCAAATGTTAATAGTCTGTGACTATTTTCTCACGTGCTCACTGTCCTACTGAAACCAAGCTGCATCCGACGGAATAGGACCAAATAGCCCAACACCGGCCTTGGGTCGCTTGTGTTCCTGTTCAGAAAGGACCTGTCCTGGCAGTTGGGGTTGCACTGTACCTATTGGAGCAAGACCAAGACTGATTTTAGTATGGCTGGGTCTAATCTGAGGTGGCAGGGTGGGTAAAAAACGATGGTCTGGGATGTGGCACGCGTAATTATTAGTGGCAGAGATGAATTCAAGCATTTCATCCAGCACTTTTTTGTACTCAACAGTTTTAGTTGAGCAAGCCATTTTGCAATCCATTTTGCATCTCATGCGCAAGACGTAACATACCTAATGGTCAAAAACTATTTCCAGTAGGCTACGTTAGCATGAACAAGTGAACATGGCTGCAGCAGGTTACAGTTACACACAAATAGGCAATGCGTTTATTTCTTCAACACTTGTAATACCCAAGCTACCTGTTTATGTTGCATTACACCTTTGCTCATGTCTCCGAGAATACATGCCATTAAGTCTCTGTCAATGAAATACTGATTTAGCCCACCACAATCATGACCATTGTTATGCTTGCCATCAAAAATGTGGTGCATCCTTTGGTATCGGACAAAAGAAAGCTTTCACTGTAACTCCCCCTGGGCCATCTGAGGATTCCTAATGGGGATTCTGGCTTCCTGTGGCTGTGAACTAGGTAGGTGCCAGTTCTTCAGCTGACTGTGTCTTTGATAGATGGTGAGAACTCTACATACTTCTCAGACCTGCCAGCTTCTCAACCACAACCCCTGTCTGAGCCTGCCTATGTTCTTGAAACACTTGCTATATTTACTCGGAACTGTTAGGTTCAATTGCTTTTTGCTAGCTTAGCTCATTTCTAGTCTCACATATAAATGATGTTGCTGGAAAAGGAAACTTTCAGTCCCCGAGAGGAGGTGGGTTTGCCTTATATTGTTCAGGTCTCCCCTGATGCTTTAATGACCTTTCTGCACTCTTTCCTAGAGAGCCATTACCCCAAATGCACATCCTAATGAAGTTAGTATTGCCCACATCGTAATGAAGTCAGTCTACATGTTAGCAAATTGGCAAACAATAGTAAAATAATGGGGTAACCGTACAGAATCGGTATAAATGAGTGAAGCATTGCATAGACACATTAAATAAAGAAGTATATTTTGTCTGGTATGTCAGACATTTTTGTTAAAGTGATATCTCGAAATATTTGTAATTCCTCGACTACCCCCCCCCCCCACCCCCATCCTTGTACATTGGTAGTCGGCAGTCGTGCCTGTGATGCTTGTTGAAGCTAGTTTGTCATATTGAAAGCTGCGCATTGTGCTGGGGAGAGCAGAGGTGGGGGCAGTGGGGGTCTGGAAGGGAGAGCTGCATTCTGCACAGGGGCTCATTAGTCTGCTCCATTTAGACGGCCAATTAAAATAGGCCTGCAGGGATATTTTTTTTAAACTTTTTTTCCTCATTCAGTGTCTCAAAGCAGCTCCTTTGAGCGGGTTGCCCTTTTTGGCTCATTTGAAGAAAGGTGAACATTACCACACGAAAGATGCCGCTAGCGCCCACAACTCAAGAGTATGATTAACCACACCCTGACTGCAGCTCCGCACTCAAGTCTGCTGAATTTTCTTCCTAATTGAATAAAACTTTGGTCTGAGGAAATGTAGTGAAGGATAATTCTGCACATTGAAATGTGCAATTTGCTTTAGTTCACCTGGGTATTTTGTGACTCTTGCTTGTGAAGCCAGACTCTTACAACGCCACCACCCTTCTCTCCCTCCATTTTGAGGTGATCTTTACAGATATACCACTCTTCATACCCAAAATAATCCTTTCTAGACTCTCCCCTCCCTTTTCTACCCCTCCTTGCATCATCTCATACCTCTTTTGCTGTGCAGATCTCCCAAACCAGCCTTTCTAAACCCTTCCCTCTGACTCTTCCCCCTCCATCTCCCCTTTACTCATCCCAATCGTCCTCATGCTGCTATGAACTCCCAAAAATAAGATAAATACAAATTCAAGACCTTTCCCTCTTCTGTCCCTCCACTATCCCTTTTAAATCCAAATAACAGTCTAATATGTCCACCACTGAAATAAAATACAGTTTTCTCTATACTTAGTCCCCACTAATCCTGTTTGGGTTCCAGAATGGCGTGTTACTCACCGAAAAGTGCTTCAACACCTCATCAGGGGTAGCAAGCGCTATATAAATGCAAATATTTTCCCTCTTCTATCCCTCCACTATCCTTCTCAACCCAAATAACAGACTAACATATCCACCACTCACATGACTTTCATATTTCACTATAGTAATTCACCACTAATCCGTTATGGGTTCCGGAGTAGCGTGCCACTCACTGAAAAAGCGCTTTGACGCCTCGTCAGGGTAGAAAGCGCTGTATAAATGCAATTACAATACAATTACAATACTGACAAATGGTTACAACCATATTTTCCGGCAATATTTCCCTCCTAAGTCTCCTGGTTCGGTATGGCGGTGATTACAGAACAGTTCCATATCGTTATTCATAGTTAACTCTCTTATTATTGCTTTGTGTGTTGGGACACCTTGCCATCTGGAAATGGTGATTTAACAGCGATCGTCAAAGTATTGAAGCGATGGCTATCATAGAACGAGGCCTGGTAGCCATAACGCATGGGCAGCCCTATGTATTTCTGCACGTCTTACTACCAATCTTTTTTTTGGGGGGCATTATTTTTATTTATTTTCAGGACAAAGAAAAAAGTACAATGTCATTTCATTGCATCCCATTGACAACATTATGGATAACGATTCACATATATAAATCATGAGAAAAAGCAGATACAGTGTTGATGGGGTGTCAAGTAACCATAATAGCGATAATATTTATACAATATTAGCATACTTTCTCTCTAAAGTCTTAACTCCAACTTTCTTAACCATAACATAAATAGTCTGCCACGTGTGTTCTGTGCATTTGCTCCATGATTACTGTACATGCTCCACTAAACTTCCCACGAATATGTGGATATACAAACGGGTGCATATATGATAGCGCTGTGTGTACTTAGGTAGGTGTCGGCATTACATGTTGCTATACATAGTATCACTTACGCCGGACGCGATCTTGCAAGTAAGAGCAAAGTGTGCATGTCATCTGGCCTACTATATGTTCCAGTCATCGCTATGGGAACGCCACCTGATGTGTTGTTGATGTAGATGCACTCGGTTGGGTGGAATGTAGTTTGGCCTCTATTGTAGTTAAGTAGTCATTCCACTGCGTGGTATAAGTACGTGGTGGGTGCCTCGTTGCATTAAATGTCTGGTTCACCAGTTCAGATACTATTGCCCTACGGAGATCTACAAGCCACACATTTGTGTGGGCCCGTGGGTGACGTCCAAGACATCGCCAGGCGTCGCTTGGCCAGTCCCAGTGCCATGTCCAGGAACTTGTTAAGACCCTTCCGACGAGCATTACGCTTTGTGACACCAAGCACAATATGCAGAGCCTTAGGTGTCACCCGGGTTCCCGACGCCTCCGTCAGAATCTCAGCTATACCACTCCAGTATGATCCTAACTGGGGGCACGACCATACCATATGGGGGAATGTAGGTTCTGCAGACATGCACCTAGGGCATATGCTCGAGGAGGTAGGATACATACTGGCTAGCCTGTGCGTGGTTAGGAAAGTGTAGTGGAGGTAATTAAATTGTGTGTATTTCAGCCTAGCATTACTTGATATCCACTTAGAATAGCCTACACATTGTGCCCACTGCTTGTCCGTTATACTAACTGCTAAGGCTGAGTCAAAGTATTCTCGTAGAGGTGCCAATAGGGATGTAGAGTCGGGTCTGAGAGAGCTGTATAGCGCAGTGACAGCCTTTCTGCTTCGGCCGTGGGTCAGCAGTGTTTGTAATACCTGAAATATAGTAGGTTCTGTACTTGTATTCCCCCATGCCTGGTGGAGCCATTGTGTAAACGCTGCGTAGAGCAGATAAGTGCCCAGTGGCACTCCGCAATCACGGGTATCAGGTGTTCGAACTCGCATAAGT
Source organism: Triturus cristatus (assembly GCF_964204655.1). Taxonomy (NCBI): domain Eukaryota; kingdom Metazoa; phylum Chordata; class Amphibia; order Caudata; family Salamandridae; genus Triturus; species Triturus cristatus. The sequence goes on from NC_140589.1 coordinate 720,059,534, forward strand.
TTGATTCAAAGAACAGATCTCCCATTGCGTTTAATCCAGTAGTATGTCACACCTCCAGCTCTTCTCTCAATTGGCAGGCGTAAGTACCGTGCAGCAGCTTGAGGGGGAGGTCCAGAGCATAGGGCGAGGGCTGCCGCGCAGGCAGAACATACCTTAACCAGTTTTGCCTTGCTACCATCATTAGCAGATTGCCCCGCGTCCACTGCAACATAGTAGAGCTGGTTTACGGAGTCGTACCGCCCAGGGGTCTAGCTCCATAAGATTGCCGTCCGCCAGCCACCTTATCGCCCACTGGAGCTGCGCCGTGGCGTAATAATGCTCGTAGTTAGGCGTTCCCAGTCCTCCCTCTGAGAGGAGGAGTTATAATATCTTACTACCAATCTTAGTACCATTTAATACTAGGACAGGTGTGTTTACCTGTAAACACTGAAACGCTGGTTCACCACGGATTTCAAAACCTGGCCGTTGAATAAGAAAACTCAAGCGGATAAGGAGTAAAGTGTAATGTTGGCTGAAAGGGAGGAATTCAGTAGCCCATGAAGGAAACGCACCATAGTGTCTCGGTGCTTGCCAGGCTACAACTCTTTTAGAATGTACTAGAATTAAGTCAAGAGACACAGTGTGGAGTTTCAGGGTTGATTCCCGAAATAAAATCAGAATTTAATCCTGGTGCACGTTTAAGCCTGTGCATATGTTCCATCATCAAAGGGATTAGGAAACCATCCAGTCAACTAAGCAAAATTTATGACTGACGTAAAAGTTTGCAAATCTTAAAAAATTATGCGTCATTGCTGCAAGTGTAACCCACTGTACTGAAATGTATGTGCATGAGCAGAGAGTGTTGTGCTTACACTTTCATGGTCAGAAATGTCCTGGGTTGGCATCATGTACGCATGTGGCTTGCCATACTGTGAAAATTGGCAAGGTACATACAAAATCATGGTGTGTGACAATCCCAGCTTGATCAGTCGCAGAAGAAATTCCCCGATTCGTGTTATGTGCCTATAGCTTCAACCTGCATTATGTACAGTCTTGCCTCAGGGCTTTCCAATCTCCTGCACTCCTGTTTGCTGCCAGACTGGTAGCAGGCTGGTTTCCGGCCCAGGGACAGCACAGGCACATTCATCCTACCAGCCTCACAATATGAATTTGGTCCATTAGAGATGAGGGGCGGCTAGCTGGCCTGCAACTATTAGATCTCTCAATCTTAAATCCCATATGCCCATCTTGGGCATAGGGGATTAGCAAGCACTGTCATGGACAGGATCGCCTCTTTTCTGAGAGGTCGGATCCATTTTCACTTATCTGCCTGTTTCTGTCTGCAGAATTCTCAGTATCATGTGGAGTCCAGGAGGATACAGCTCTCTCCCTTTTTCTCTTTAAAATACATGCAGATCCTTTGTCAGAACCGGTTTGGGTTTCTGTCATTTGCATAGAAAGACAGCAATGAACTTCTTCTGAGGTTCGGCGATCAATCTTCTGACTCTGTCAGTCAGCTGGGATTGTGTCTGCTTGCTGGCAGTCAAATTTCTTAAGATGGAAGTTAATAAAGACCGAGATTGTGGTGATTTTGAGGGGATGACTTCTGTTGATCAAAGAGATTCTGCTGAAGCAGTTGGGCATGTGTTCCCTCTCCTATAATTACAGCTAAGAAGTTGGCATTCTTGTTGATAATGAACTGAGGTTCAGTTCCAAAAGGTCTGGTCTTGTTCCTTGTAGCTTCCTTTGTTATTGAAAATCCTACCTTTCCTTCCTGCCTCATAGCTTGCCTTGAACATGAGGGTTTATGTCCTTGTGTAACAACAAAATGGCGCAGAGGAGGCCTTTTTTCAGATTAACCGCAGTATATACGCGGTCCTCTGCCTCAACCCAAGGTGCCCATAGGCCGACTATTGGTGGTAAGAGATGCTGGCAAACCCATTTTTTAATGTCAGCAGAAATGTCTGATACCACAAGAAACTATGGATTATGTGTTATGTATTGTGGTATATGGTACTATGGTACTATATGTTGGTCTGTCTTGACACAAGTGATACACTCTCCTATTGTTATTTCACGGAGATGGCACTGAGATACTTTGGATACAGGTGGCACCTTCTGATAAAGAATTACTCATAATGCTTACAAATTAGTGCATGATATTGCACTATACAACGAAATGTTTAGGCAAATCTCCATTGCGAGGACACAGAATAACTTATTCTCTGGTGAATTTCTTCTTTTTTCAGTTTTTTCTCCTTCTTTTTATCTCCAGGTTGGATTGTGAAACATGATGGGGTGAGCATATCCCAGACACTCTTTTGACCATACACTGAACCACTAGGGCATGTTATATATAATAAAACTTCAACGCCCTTTCTGATTTAGAGTAGGATCTACACTTTATTTCTGGTCCTGAATAAACGCCAGGGATCCTCCTGGACCATCAGGGCGTGAAACATGTCGACCTGACCAAGTATAAACCACTAGGTATTTATACTTCACTCACCAGACAGTCACACTTCATAACTCTGCATCGACTGGCTTTTTCGTAACCTCTTTTTTAACCTTACCAAAGGGACCCCTTAATAAACTCGTCACTGGGCACCCTTTAGGTAGTTTGAGATAACAGATACACTCACTTGTCTACTCTGTACACCTGCACGCATCATCACTGCTGTTTTACTATAAAGAGCTCTGAAAACGAGCCCTCTCGTGGGGCATTGCAGCGCTGGCCCCATGAGGTGTAAAAACGAAAGCCCGATGATGAAGCACGACACCCACATGGGTGTGTGAGGGCATCACTTCCTAGTAAAGAAGACCCCCCTCACATTTTTCTATTCCAACCTCTCTCCTAAAATCTCTTCTATACGGGAACAAGTACCCTCTTTTGTTGTTACACATGGTAATCTTTCTAAGGATCATGGGTACTGGACCTTGATCACGCTCCTTGTCCCTTTCTCTATTCCATACAGCTTTGTGTCCTTGCCCATTAGAATTATGGGAATGCCCTACATTTAGGCCTGCCTGCTACTTCGATTCACATGCTTCAAATACTACAGATTATTGCATGAAGACTTTCTAATCTGAGTGGATTTCATTACATTTCTGCAGATATCCAGTGGCACCATTGGTTAGAAGTCTATCAGTGAATCTATTGAAGGCCTTGGGCTTTTTCATTGAGGAGTCTACAAAACTAGTTGCTATTTCTTTCTAATTGTGTGGTCCAATATGTTCCTGCGTGTGGACTCTTAGATCAAGTCTCATGCTCCTTTGTCTAGTTCCTGCTTCACGCCTGCTTACTGCGGTGTCAGACAGTTCTAGCTTTTTAACATTCAAGTATGGAATAATCTTCCCTGACCCTCCAAGGCATTTTTCACTGCCTGTTAGTTCACAGAGCTTTGAAGTTTTAACTATTTTGAATAAAGTCTGTTGATCCTACATATTTGCCCTCAAGTCCCTATTGTTTCCTAGTGCCAAAAGACCCCCAGGTTTATGTACGCTCTAGAAATAAACAAACACATAAATACCTATGAGCCATAGCCAGTTAATCTCCCTTTGAAGCTACAGTTCATGGAGTGGAGGGATTCAGACAATAGTGGTGGAAAGGATGGAAAAGTACATCTTACAGATGCAAAGGCACATATCACTGGAAGCTGTGTACTAGAATATAATGTTCAGATGAACAATTTCAGCTTTCACATTTGGACTGCAGCATCCAAGTCAGTCTTGTGAAAGGTAGTCACCATCCTGGTGAATAAGCTTGGGGTGGTGGGACACATGAGCAGTGGGTGAAATAAAGAAGAGAGGGCAGGTCAGTACCCCATTCACCGACACACATTCTGGCCTCACCCGTACTGTGTGCCTCTTCATGGCCTGTTGTGATGGGTCAGGGGATCCTCCCACATTACTCATGCTTGGAATCATGCATGTGCATATGGACATAGTGGAGGAATACAACTTCTACCAGCAGTACGAGGCTGTAATAGGGTTACTAACACTCCATGCAATAAAATGTTTAGTCATTGGGAATAAAGCAGAGATTGGGTGGCAGTACATCAGTGATGTCCTTGTCGTAGAGGGTAAAGCTATATGTTGTGTTAAGTGTATTTGTAAAGCGCACTTACACACACGAGGGTATCTTGGTGCTGTGGAGATGCATTGATGGAGGCTAGTCATTGTGACATCTATTGCTGAGGGCAAGCATAATGAGGCAACAGCAGGACCCACTGTAGCTCTTTGGTTCACTTGCTGCGCACGTACTGCAGATTGCTGCACAATGGAACACACCTAGCCACAGCCTTTGCCCCAGTAGGGACATTACCCACAGCCATATCCCTACAACTCCACCACCTTCAGTACTAATTAGGTGATGAAGATGCCTCTCCACTATCAGGAGACAAAATCCAATAGTATATTTGCCATACTGAGCAAAGGTGCGCTCTTACACGTTAGAACCACATTGAACACAATGACTATGCACTTAAGGCCGCTCACATGTCTGTGCCTGTGCCATGCATAACTGCCTACGCCAATCTTTGTTTTAAGTAAAAACCCTTTTTACACCTCCTATCTAATTCTGTGTCATGTTCATGTGTAGGGGTACAGAATTATAATGGAGCGTGTAGTGTTCTCAATGAACGTACCAGTCTTTGGATGTGACAAGTTTCACCGCCTGCCTGCATGTTGTGCTTCATGCACCAACATGTACCTCTTTCCTATTAAGCAATTTACTCACCCTAGATAATTGCATTTGCATATCAATATACATGCATATCGGCTACAGTCATCCACAACTCCTAACTAAGCTTAATCACAGTGGCATCTGTGGACATAGGGCAGGTGACAAATGTAATGGTGGAAAGTATGTAGAATGTGGAAGACGACAAGTGATAAAGTAAATTAATACATCACATTATCCTGGCAACCAAGAAGGAAGACTTTGGGGCACGAAAGAGAGAAGTAAAATAAATATTCCATTAAAACGGAAGGCCAAATCAAAACACATGGACCCGATTTCAATCAATACTTTGCCTCGTTTCTTTACCACTCACTTCCTCCTGGTCTTCATCGTCCTTTAGATCTCCTGCCCCAGCACTCCTCCCACTTACCTTCTTCAGTACTCATCACTTGATGCCTCCACCATCATTGCTTGTATTAGGGATGGGGATATCGGTAAGGTTCATATTGACGAGGGTTGTTTGGGGCCACCAGTCTAAGCCATCACTACAGTTCAGAAGGGCATAGGATATGTCACCTTCCCATCCTCGTCGCCGTGAAGGGATGGCAGGTGACACATGATTTGCTACCTTACACTGCTGTGTCACACTTACCCTTCATCTCTTATGCTCCAATGTCCAGTGGTCAACTCGTCGATTTTCTAGGTTGGTCCTATATTGCAGCACCACATCCAGCTGCCCAGCACATACTGCCTCTAATATATAGTAGTCTACCTGCAATGCAAGGATGGAAGGGCTTAGGAATGGTGGGGATGTACATGGGTTGTAGGAGTACTGAACCTTGCAAATTAAGGGAAGTGCTGGCAGGTGGGGAAGAGATAAGGTACCCATGCAGTTCATGATTGATTGTACTTCTACTTTGCCGTCCGCAATACCTGTGATCTAGAAGGGCCAGGAGCTACTGCAGGATTAGTTAACTTAAGGCTGGCAGAGATTTGAGTAGCTGTGAGTCCCAGGTTTTGTGACTCAGCCGTACTGCAAGTGCATTCACTATACGGGCTACACTTTTGCGACTCCCTTGACGCCAACCTTTTTCATGTTGATTTTTTACTTTTGTTGATAACTCATAGGGAACGCCCGTGTTTGCATTGTCAGTATACATTAATGTTTTCAGAACTTATGTAGAAGTAGTGGAAGTTCTACAGTTGTAGATTTACACTTCTGAGGATGTTAGCATTATTTATGTTCCCCTTTTGAATATCAGAAATGGATAGGAGGCGTAAGTTCATTGAGTACTTATTCAATGCGAGCCGTTTCTGACTTTTGTCACATACCTACAAATGGGGAGACTCAAGGCCAGATGTACGACCAGTCACTTTTGCGAGTCGCAAATTGCCTCGAATTGCGACTCACAAAAGTGAACGTACAACCATGTCTCAGACACTGTTTGCCATTTTCAATGGGGTCGCAAATTGCATGCCTCATTAATATGCATGAGGCAAGCACAATTTGTGGCCCCATTTGGAACGGCTAGCACTCCCAGGTAGGGTGGCCAACTGGTGTCAGCAGACCACCATGTCTGGGACTGAATTTTTAAATAAAGCAGTTTTTTAAATAAATGAAGCACGTTTTCCTTAAAGGAAAATGGGATGTATTTAAAAAAGAAAAATGGAACCCTTCAGTTTCATTTTTTTACGGGTTGGCAGTGGTCCCTGCCAACCAGAATTTGTGGAGGTGGCTGATATAATTACCTATATGGAGAATTACCTCAGGCAGACTGCAGTGCTATAGGACCTTTCTAACTTTTATACATTTGATAGAGCTCTCAAAGTTATGTTGCACCTTTCTGCTGCTCTAGCACTCACAAGAGAGCAGGCCTGCCTGGACCAAAAGGCTATGGCAGATGCAATACGCGAAACAATAGTGAGTCAAACACTAGACCTCAGCTCCAACATGAACAGTGGGACCAATATTACAAAGTCTGATGAGGCCAGATATACCTTTCAGTGCTGTCCCTCAGAACAATAGATAAGCTGATTTAGGACTTCAATGCTAATCCTTGGTAATGGCACATAGACTAGTCTAAGCTGATATATGCCTAGGTTGAGAAGCAATGGAATTTACACATTATCCTTATCAATATTATGAAGTGGAGTGGCTTGCCGAGATAGCCTTGTGTCAGCAGTAAAATCCTTACTTTTTTTGTCCTATCTGTGCTGTGGGGACATTATTTTTGAATGTTCAAAACGGTTGAGCTCAGATAGTTTAAAACCATATCTGGAGGGGAGAAGGGGTGTTTGTTATTGTTTATTCACTACAAGATGACAAGGCGAGGAAGGTGGCACATAGATAGATATATAAGAGATCTACCAAGGGTTGCATCACGTGAGAAGTATGCATTATTGCTTCGAATAAAGACTGTAAAGAGGAGAACACTCAGCATGGCGCGGTTAACCACAAATTAGCTTATCACTTGGAACGTACAGGGGCTTGGGAACTTGGTCAAAATATCTAAGATATAGGCTTATTTGTGCAGGTGATGAGTTGGCATACCATGCTTGCAGGAAACACGCCTTTCAGAATCAAAATATGTTAAATTACACCATAGATGAAAGTATCAATTACACTACAAAATGTATCATATGTGAGAGGCGTTCTACTCTGGGTCAGGCCAGGCATGCCATTAAAGTTACCCCATAACTTAGCAGATCCTCGTGGGTATGTCATAATTGAAGGTGTGTTAGACAGTAGGCCCATAATGATAGCTTTTCTGTATGCTCCAACCTCCTCGCAGTTGCGTTATCTAGATAAGCTGAAACGACACACGCTCAGATTGACAGGCACAATGGTAAAAACAAATGCTGATGGATTTATGAAATGGCTTGCAGTTGGAGCCTAACAGATGCCTGGCTGACTCTCCACCGAGTGGAGTAGGATTATACATATTACTCACCTATACATGTCTTGCATTATAGATTGGACAAGTTCATGTATTCTAAGCAGTACTATAGGTCTGTAGTATATCTGATGCACAGTATCCTAGTACAGCCCTGTACTGGTTCACTTAGAGTGGAGCAGACTGGTATCACTTATTGAAACATGATGATTGCAGGCATCTTCTTTAAAGGACGCAGCCTAAAGAAACAGTCTCACAACACACATTGTCCAATGCATTAAAGAAAACACTTCTTCATTGTGTCATACATTTGTAGAATGAGGTGCCTTTAAGGCTTACCAAAGAGGCACGTGTTTGCAGACCACTTATGCGGTGAAGTCAGCCCTCAACAGTACACCCAAGCGCTTGGAGGATGAAACCAGGGCATTCGAAGTTAAAGATTATTAAAATGAGAGACAGGCACGATTCTGCTATAGGATGGGTCAAGGGATTGACAGTATACATATATTTCATTCTAGAGCATTCTCTGCCTAAGCCACAATGAAGGGGACAAGGAGGGCTGACTGTTGACTTGATTAATGCACAATGAAAGGATGAATGTTCCCTTATCTGTGCTTAGGGTTGCTAAGGGCAATCGACCAATACCAAGAATGCGATAAGCAAGGTTTAGCAAGCTTTTTATATGAAAATGTGTCCCACACCTAATAATAAATAACAGAGTGAAGGAGAATTACATAGCTGAAGCAAGTGCTGACATGGGAGCAGGCTGTGACTCTGGACACACCACTGACAATAGAGAACTGCAATCTGAGACCTGGCGACAGATAAGACATTGAATTGGGACAGCTTGCTGTTGGAAGTTTACAAGACATACAGCTTAAGTTTTGTCCCCCCTGACGTCTGACGATGTACCAGGCAACTAGGGACTGAGGGATTCTGCTACCTATGACTAGGGAAGATGTTACACATACAGCTTAAGTTTTATCCCGTCTGATGATGTACCAGGCAGCTAGGGACTGAGGGATTCTGCTACCTATGACTAGGAAAGCTGTTATACTTACCATTCCAAAGCCAGGCAAGGCCCTTTGGAGGTGTCCTTGTACCGGCCACTGTCGATGCAGAACATTAGCAGTAAAATATTAGACAAACTCCTTGCGGCTTATGCTAAACTGGTGCATTTGGATGAATCAGGGTTTGTCCCCCAGAGAAACATTGACCTGAATAAAAGTAGGCTCCTCTGTGCCATGAGAAAACGTGCAGCGACGGCTAAGCTACCAGCAGTGGTATCCTATAAAACGAAGAAGGCATTTGACACTCTTGACTGAAAATATGATTTCTAGGCCTCAGCAATATGGGCTTTTGTCTAAGATTAATGTTGTGTATAAATAATTATACTCAAATTCAACTGCTAGTGTAAAGTCTGGGAAAGTTGTGTCTGAATCCTTTCGGGTGCAGTGAGGCATATGCCAGGAATGCCCCCTACACTTGCTTGTGTTTCAGTCAATCAATCATGCAGCACTTGTATAATGCAGATTATCACCCATGAAGGTATCCAGGCTGTGGGCTGGGGGTTTCAGTTGAAGAGCCAGCTCTTGACTCCCTTCCTGAAGTCTGTCAGCGAGAGCGAACAATGGAGAGGGAGGGCGTTCCAGGACTTGGAGGTGAAGTAGGAGAAGGAGCATCCTGTGGTACAGCAGCGGTTGATGTGCGGTGTCTGTGCGAGGGCAAGGTGAGCAGAACGGAGGTTTCTGGATGGTTGGTGGAAGTTCAGGCAGTGGTTCATGTATGCAGGTCCTTGGTCGTGGAGGACTTTGTAGGTGTGGGTCAGCAGTTTGAATTGGCATCTTTTCTGGATAGGGAACCAGTGGAGGTCTCTCAGGTGTTGGGCGATGTGGGTCCTTTTGAGCAGGTTGAGGATCAGTCTTGCCGCTGTATTTTGAGTTGTCTGGAGTCTTCTCATATGTTCGCTGGTGGTGCCTGCATAGAGTGTGTTGCCGTAGTCCAGAAGGCTGGTGATGAGGGTCTGCGTCACAGTTTTTCTGGTGATGATGGAAAGCCATTTGAAGATTCTGCAGTCGTTGTCTTTCGGAGTGGGTGTGAATCCGAATTCCGATGGCCACCATGTGTCGTTGCAGAGGGAGGTGTGGCTGACGAAAATCACCACTTCAGTTTTGTCCGTGTTGAGCGTCAAGCAGTTGCCCTTCATCCAGGCTGAGACATTTTTCATGCAGTTGTAGATGTTGGACTTTGTAGTGGCGGGGTTCGCTGAGAGCAAGAGGACGAAGTGGGTGTCGTCGGCGTAGGAAATTATTTATATGTTGTGGGTCCTGTAGATGTGTCATGTAGATGTTGAAGAGGGTTGGATGAGCCTTGAGGACGCTGCAGATGGTGAGCTTGGGTTGTGAGGTGAAGGGAGGGAGCCGGATTCTCTGGGTGTGTCCTGTGAGGAATGATGCCATCCATCTAAGAGTGTTGTCTTTAATTCTGATCTGGTGCACTCAATTGATGAGTGTGTGGAGGGAGAAGGTGTCGAAGGCTGCAGAGAGGTCAAATAGGATCAGGGTGGTTGATAGTTCTCTGTCGAGTAGGGTGCGGATGCTGTCTGTCGTGGCAATCAGGGCTGTCTCGGTGCTGTGCTTGGCTCTTAATCCTGATTGGGAGAGGAAAATCACATTGTTTCTCTCCAGGTGTTCGGTGAGTTGGCGGTTGATGGCTTTCTCAAGGACGTTTGTGGGAAACGGAAGCAGCAAGATAGGGCAAGAGTTCTGGAGATCGCGGAGTTCTGCTGAGCTCTTCTCGAGGAGGGGTCTGACCTCTGCATGTTTCCAGGTGTGGGGGAAGGTGGCTGGCAATGGAGGCGTTGCAGATGGCGATGAGCTGGTGGCTGATCTCGTCGCTTCTGAAGTAGAAGAGTCGACGAGGGCATGAGTTGGAAGATGCTCCTGAGTGGATGGAGTTAAAAAAGGCAGTAGTGTTCGGTGTGTTGAATTGTTCCTATGTGGTGAGTGGGTGGTCGGTGACATCTTCGTGGGAGTAGGGACACAGAGGAGATTGGTCGATTGAGGATCAAAGTTTCTGTATATGGTGGCTATCTTGTTGTAGAAGTTGTCTGCTGTGGCATCGCAGAGTTCCTGCCCTAGCAATGGAGCCATTGGAACATTCGCTGCTTAAAAATGGGGCTTGCAGAGTAATTACAGTAGGTTGACAAACGTATATAGTGTTCCTATTGGACAGTGTACTTCTATACCTAAATGATGTTGCAATGGGGTTAGAAGCGGTTCTGGCTCACCTAAACTACTTTAGGGTGGTGACTGGGCTGCAAGGGGACATAGATGAGCTATGCCTGTATCATTGGAGTCCCCTGCCAGGACAGGACCCAAGTAGCTCTGTCTAGTTTACTGCTGAGGTGGGACCCCACTCAGTTAGATACCTGGGCTTTCAGACTTGTCACATAGATGTGGCACTGTAGCCAGGAATATGGTTGTGGTGCTGTTGCTGGCTAGATGTCTGCGACCTTCTTGAAGAAGCTACCTCTTTCTGTAATGGGTGGCATTTCTGTAATTAAAATGTTGGTGTTGCCTCGTTTTCTGCACTTTCTCAGCACTATCATAATGTATTTACCTAGACAGCAGTTTGCTTAAATATACACCACAATGACTGATATTATGTTGGGCTGACAGGCATGGAGTGTCTCCTGCTAAACTCCAACTGTGATGCGCAGAAGGAGGACTAAGCATACTCAACATGGCGCTTTACTATCTTGTTGCACAACTACAATAGGTAGCAAGATGGCTAGGGGATTCTAATAACCTGAAAACACAATATATGCAGGCGATAGGGGAGACAGTGACATTGCTGACACACATGCTTACTTGACCTCGTAGACACCACTCAAGATGCTGTGCATAGCCAAGCAGTGTTGGAACAGAAACCTCCAGAAGTCACCTACAGAGGTGAAGTATGCACCAGTATTGCCACCATGGTGCTTGCTAGCGACTGCGCAGAGACCACAATGGACATAACTGCCTGGATTAAAACAAGAGTGTCGACTTTGGGCAGTCTGTTTGAGGGGACCACTCTACGCACAATCCAAACTTCACAGGACACCCATCCATACTGGTGTGTTAGTTTCTAGCCTGTAACGGTGTAACTACCATTGTTAAACGGTCTAGGACCTGTGGTGCAAAAGCACCTTGGACATATATTGAATTGCAGATAATGCTTAGTGCAGACAGATGTCGGAGGGCAGTGGCCCAGCTTTACCCAGCACCAAAGGTCATCTCTTCAAGCATTATGATGCATGAGCTGGGCATATGGACGTAGTCTTGGCCAGATGCAGAGTGAAGGTGTGTGAAGGGGTATCCTCAGGCAGCTTTTAGAGATGCCCACTTTAAATTGCTAAATACAATCTGCTGCACCACACCTATCTGACACCCTCTGGGCTACATACAATGAGCTCCTCACCCATTGATAAAGGCCCTAGATATAGCTCTGACAGCAGAGACCTCATGCCCATGTTCTGGAATTGTATGGTCATCTCACAATACTGGAGTGTTTGAGACACAGTTTGAACCCTTCCCTAAAACGTGTTGGGGCTTATTATAACTCGAACTAAAAAGAAAAAAAACATTGATTTATGGGCCTGGCCCTATTACTGCCAAAAGACACATAGCCATGTAGTGGAAAGTAAACACTGCACCGCAGGTAGTGCACTGAGAGGGAACTTCTGAAATGGGAAGAGAATGTGACTTTGGCACTGTGTAAAAAAGGGGTAGGTCAGCTGGCTGCATCTCTAGTATGGACACATACGTCAACAGCTGACTGTCCGAAATAACGATAAGCTGCCTTGACATGGTACCCACATGTGGTAGTCTGTCAGTAACTGGTAGCTCGTGGTGCACTGTGAACTAGTAATGTGGGATTAAGGTTCTACATTCATCGACAGTGCCAGGCGGGGTTAGTCCTAGCATCCCTCTTATACTGAAGCCATGGTGCATAGAGATACTAACTTAGGTGCCGTTAAGGAGTTTGGGTGACTTGTATATAGAAGGGCACTTTGGAACACTTGACTTCAAAGACAAAGGACGTAATCACATGCAATATTTTTGTACTGAAGTCTGCCTAATGCATTGAAAGCATTATAGTGAGTCTTTCCCTATTGAACTGATGATGCATTGAAATGTAGTTAGTGGATTAACCAATGGGGCGTTTACATTTTGTTTAACAATTTTGGAATAAAATGAATTTCGAAATGGCCAGAACTCGGTGTCAAAAGTGCTTTTGTGTACAAATGGAAGACTGCTTTGAAGCCTGATATAGAGTCCTCCTCCTATATAGTCCTGCTTCTGAGAGACGTATCTCTTGATCGCAAGTGGGCTAGTTCATGTGCTAGTGACACCGCGGGCTCATTCCCAACAGACACAGCAACTGAATAACGTTTAAAAAAATGCTCCAGTAACCTTGAAGCTCCTATACTAGGGTACATCTTGGATATCATTTGCCACAGCGCCCAGATTACACATACTTTTTCAAATGTTTAGTGCTACCACATACAAAATGTCAGGCACCCACAATGTGAGGTACACGGTGGGTGCTAAAGTCTGTGATGTACCAACCGCCAGTAGGTAGGGTCGGACTGGCCTATAGGGCAACCTGGCAGTGACCGATGGGCTGGTCTGACAGGTCAGTGTGTGAACCAGTTTTTGGGCTGTTTGTAGGCCTGTTTTATGGTCTGCTGGGCCTGTTCATACCGTTGATTATCCTGATAAAAAACAAATATTGTCTGCAACAAGCTCAAATCTATGCAGTCTTCCATACCTTGCAATGCGTCTATACAGCGTATTTTTAGAAATTCTAAACTGCCCATATTTGCAAACATGGGCCATTTTTTTTAGCTTTGTAGTTCACTTATGTGGGCCACATTTGTTTTGGTATTTGGACCTATTTTCTGTCCCACTCCGACCCTTCTAGAGGGTGTAACATATCTAGGCCACCTGCAAGGACTCAGCAGGAGCTCAGGCAGCCAGTCAGAGGGCCACATTTGAACTCCGGATAGCCGGCGACAGGCCAGCTTTGCAAATTGTCTGCCGGGGATCGATTGCAGATTTGCTAGCCAGC